>NC_134487.1:111260905-111285905 GCF_040206685.1 Ascaphus truei
GTGGATACAGCTTAACATTGCAGACAGCCTTATATGTAGCGTGCACAAAGACATTATTTCCTATAGCAATATACTACATGACGAACCTATAGTACACATTGGTGACGGAGTCCTAAATCATAGATTATTATCGCTTTTAAAGTATCATTTCAACATGTTACACTAACTGTAACACACAAACCTCATTGTTTAGCAATCAACATATAAAAACAAAGTGTCGCCCACATATAACGTGGGAACGTGGTCATGTCCCAAGGCGTCCTTAAAAAGGTTATCGATGCAAGGCCCACCCCCAACCGACGTGCGCATGTGAAACAGTATTGGCTGTGCCCGTAGCTTATTGTTACGGTCAGTGCAGTGTGTCAAGCGCGCGCGTCGGTGGAGCCGTGCGTGCACAGCGCTGGAGGCCAATGTTCATTCAGTGGGAGGGGTGTTTGCGTGCATTTCACGGTGCCTTAACATGACATCACACGTATTTTGTTCGCTCATTGGCTGATCGTCCATTTTGGCCGTGGGCACACGTCCGTTTACAAAGTTTAGATATGTACATGTGTAGAAGTGAATTTGTTTCGCTTCCATATCATTACTTTCAGCCATGATATGCGTATTGCTAGCAGCACCATGGAGGGACATGTATTGAACGCAGAGCGTACACATCGTTTTGCGCATGCGCTAAGACTTAGTCCACACATCCGTGACGTGCGTGCGCAACAGACATTGTGCGCGCACATTATTATGTATACAGGCACCGGAACAAACATATCAGTAGTAATGCCAGCAACGCCATTTGAAAAATGAGATAGTTCTGTATCTTTAGTTTTATCCTTGCAGTTTAAACATAAAATATACTTATGCGTGAATATCCACAATCTTATAGAGATGTGTTAAGCGTTGTCATGCTGAAACATAGATAAATGTGCCATCTTTGAACATCATGTGTTTGCTGTATTTCACAGATGTCGAGGATGAATACATGGGACCAATGTATGATTTCAGATGGGACAATCGTTATATTAGATGATTGTGACGGCTAGCGAACAACTATTATAATAAATATGTAACAATGCTTTCAATGATTGGTGCGCTGATTAACAATCACTACATAATGTTATCCTATTGTGCAAATATTTACTATGCACTTAATTATCATAATGATGTTGCTAAGCACTGAAGTTAGATTTTATATTCATAAATTTTAAATTTCTACTAACATGTGATATATGCTAACCACATTATCACTCAGCAAACACATTAATCTACTATATATTATATTCTCACGTGTGACTTGTCAAAGAATGTAAATGCTACCTAACAACTCGTAGACATTGTATCTGAACGTACACAATAACAATAGGGAGGTGATAAAATCTTTTTAGTCGTGTGAATGTTATATTATCACCTAGGTTGTAGGTTGCACGAGCTAATGAATGTTAGGTACAGATCATTAAACCATGAACATTTGTGTGTACATTTAATTCACACGAGTAACTATAGTTTAGTGTTATTAGTAAACGTTCAACACATACATAGCTAAGTGACGCCGATGATAAAAACAACATTATTATGTAGGTTTATATTATTTCTGGTAGAAATACATGCATCACACCAAAACGAAAACACACACACACACACACTATGTTGCTGAAATGTGTGCGTATGTAAATGTCTACTTCATTTATGTTCATCTGTTGACAGTAGTTATAAAGGATCATGATCATTATGAATAAGTATCGTGAATGAAATAAAAATGTTATTAACTACATTGTCATTGTGTTGAATGATTTAGGAAAAGTTGAGAATCCAAAGAACTATACTTTGGAATGGTGTTAACATTTTGACAAATGTCAGATGTACGTCAAATCCACACACATCTTTCACTTATACATACACATGTGACAATGTAGTAATCAACATGAAGGTGAAGTGAGAGAATAAATAATCACATATATTGCAATGTTAATGATGTTAACCACATTTGGGTCATTTCATACAAACATGCATTGAGTGTTAACATCGCTCATGTTCCTGAATGGATGTTGTTACGTTGTCAAAATTACATGTTATGTAATGTACGTAATGGTTTGAAAACACACTGCACAATAACCAGCAAGTGTAGAAAAACGCACGGACACAATACAGAAACGACAATTTTCAATTGTCACATCTTTTTCATTACGTTCTTTTTATACATCCTGTAACTATACCTGTATCGAGGTTTGCACATCTTATTACAGATGTGAATTCAAATACATACCATGAGCAGTCCTTGGAGTGACATACCTTGAAAAATAAAACATGAATGAATATAAATCATTGTCATGACATGTTCATTAAGGTAAGCAACACACAGAAGTGACACTTTTGTATGTGATATGAAACAAAATCTAGAATACGTCAAATATGATCTTAAATACACAATAGTCTACACATCATTGTGACACACATGTCACACTCCAAAAGAAAAATTGTATGTAACCATACTGCACTAGCTATTGGCTATCGACATAGTAGGTTTATTGTGTATGCATAACCAAAAAAAGCATGTACAGAAAATATAGATTTAGTACACATTATTTCCTCACGTACACACAACACCTTTTAGTGGTAAGAAGTATAATACAACCTGTTGATGAATGACATACCGGTGCCACATGCAATTGTCCACTCAGCAGAGAACAGAAAGGTGGGAGAACCATATTCATCTGTTTCCTAAGTGAATGGTATTTGGACACATGTATTTATCATTACAATTAATTAATACATCTATGTGGTACTACACTGGCGACACACTTTATTTGAGCTCGGCTAGTCCCACGAATTCGGGTATACCCGGGTGTATTGAGGTTTGTGACTGTTTTCTGCCTGAGTGCATTGAGGTATTTTCCAAGCAGGGATTGAAGCATTTTATTCCCGCTGGCTGCAATACTGCACAGTATATATATATATATACTGCATTACAATTCATGAATTTATGCCATATGGTAGACACGCGAAGCATTGCAGCCTATTAAATCCTAATCATTATCATTTAACAGATCAGCCGCCCGTCAGCCAGGCATGAACCCAGGCTGGGAAGGCAAACGCAACGGGGCTTGTCAGAGGTGAGGAGCGGCGCATTCCAGGTATCTGCCAGGTACAAACTGGGTATTTGCTCGAATAAAGTGTGTCGGTGCAGTATGAACATATATGTATTTGCTTACAAGAAAAATATGTGTTTATGACATTCCGACGTGTCTCCACACCACAGGCTGTTTGCTCAGTGTCAGCTGGTAAATTGACGGGATGCTCCTCCTCCAAGGCCTGACGTATGTCTGTTTCTAAATTATTGCGGAGTGCCAGATTGTGCAAAATGCAACATGCAATTATAATATCTGACACTTTAGCAGGCTTATAGTGAAGTGCCCCACCAGTTCTATCTAAACACCTGAATCCTGTTTTCAGAAGCCCAAATGTCCTCTCTATGATGGATCGTGTAGATATATATGCCAAATTATACCTCTCCTCTGCTTCACATTGAGGGTTTGCCACCGGGGTCAACAGCCACGGCCTAATTCCGTATCCTGAGTCACCTATAATCCATCGTGCACAAATATGATACAATTTGTGTTAACATTATTACATTCAACAGTTCATAGAAAAACAAGAGTTGTTTGTTAACACATATAATATGTACTCACCCACAGCCAACCAGGTCCAAAATAGCCTTCTTCGAAAGCATGGAAGACTGATGAGTTTCTCAGGATAGAGGAATCGTGACTGGAACCAGGGAATTTGGCTACCACATGCATAATCTTCATCGTGGCATCGCATACCACCTGTAGATTCAGGGAATGGTAGTGCTTACGATTGCGGTAAGCATGCTGACTCTGACTAGGCGGGATCAAAGCAACATGGGTGCAATCTATTGCACCCATCACACATGGTATCCCGGCTATGGTATAAAAGCCATTCCTGACTTCCAGCAACTCTGTGTGCTCTGTAGGAAAATGAATATAATTCCTAGCGTGTCTATTCAGTGCACATAGAAACTGGGTAAAGGACCGCGAGAATGTAGATTGCGAGACCCCGCCCACTATGCCCACAGTTGTCTGGAATGACGCGGAAGCAAGATAATGTAATGAGCACAGCATTTTAACAAGCCCAGGGACTGCACGACCTCTGGCTGTCACAAAATCTAAATCTACACGTATCTCTTCATAAATAGCTAAGATTGCTGCTGAACTCAAACGATACCGACTTATAATCTCCTCCCATCTAATATGGTTCTCTCTCTGTACAAACGAGGACGAGGCACAACTTCTCTCCTCTCTCTTCTCCTCTCATCGCCTTGCCCTCTCCCTCGCCCTCTCCATCTCCATCTCCCTCTCCTCTTGGCGTCCCTGTCCCTGTCCCTTCCTTGGCCTGTGACATCCTGTCCCTCAGCTAGCCTCTCCTCCAATAGAATCTTCCTCCGTCTCATGAACATTCGTATCATTTTCAGGTATGTAGCTGTCAATGCGCAGGTAATTGGCCTCCTTTAAATACCAAATTATGATGTCAGGTGACTTGATGAAGTGCAAGGTGTTACATTAACATATCCAAGTAGTTAACTCCAAACGGGTATCCAGTTCGAATTAAAAGGATTATTTATGTGTGTTCACCAGGCAATCATGATATTTGACAATGATGTAATGTTAAGCTTTGTACAACAATTTATTCGCAAGTATTTATGGAATGTGTAATGCATGTACCACTTCTGAACGCAACACTCAGTCATCTCATTAAGATACAACCATGTCATTGACGTTGAAAAACTACGTTACAACATGTCTAATTTAGCATGTTATTGTCATATGTTCACATGAACTAATTGTAATGTTCATATGCATAATTTAATGCCATCGGGATACTTGCTATTGATTATGTTTCAATCGTGTAAAAATGAGTAACTATTATAGATCTGTGTATAACTTAGCATGAAGTGATTATAATGCATTGTGTACAATGTAAACATGCAATGTTATTGAGTGTCCAATTGCGGACGTCATCAAAAGAGGGAGGTCACAAAGTACATGTAAACATGAAAACAAACAGCTACATTGACATTTGATCATGCGTTACACATTCAAAGCATTCTCTAATGTATACCAACATTACTATACGCTGTATCTGTTAGATGTGTGAAATCTGTTACATCATATAATAATTTGAAGCACACTTAAGTAACATGTTTCACATGATGTGACCTCTTCCTTTAAGAGTTTACTATAGGAGTTTCCATTAACACATCATAACATTAAGATAATGTGACACGCAAATCATCATAACATAGAAAAGTACAATGTTCTACTAATAATAAACGTAAACGGTGACACGATGAAGTGAATCACATCGACACTGTAATGCCAAGCACATTTTTATTATGAGCAATAGAACGTAAACACTCCTATAAAGTTATAAGTCCCCTCTCCATTGACTCCATTGATGTAGAGATGAGCTATTTTTTCTAAGTGCCGTCCCGGCAACCTTGCCGATCCTTCTCCCCTCCAACTTGCCAACTTTTGTTGGCGGGACAAATTGCCGTAGAAATCTCAATTTTTGAGTGCCGATCAGCACCGATAAGCTGATCTGGGCTACTAGAATACAGCCGATTTCAAAAAGTGCCGAAAAGGGCCGATAAGTGGGTTATCGGCAGCTGCATGCCGATACATTTTTATCGGGAAGACAAAATGCTGATTTTGACCACTTATCGGCGCTTACTGAATCTCAAATGCAATTTTGGCGGGAAAATGCCGATAAAAGCCTTATCGGCGCTTACTGCATGAGGCCCATAGTGTGGAGAGATAGCTATACTTTGGTCACGTGCGACGCAACTTCACTATATACCGTGATCGACCATATACAGGGCTGCACTGCGGTTCAAGACAATTTGATTAAAAATGGAGAATTTGATCCGATACAGATTGGATTCTTTGTAGACTGTATCAGACATATCCTGAACCATAAATATTTTTGGTATAATGACCAATATTTCCTACAAGTTATAGGAAAAGTGATGGGTACCAGGTTTGCACCGAACTATGCAAATATATTTATGGGCATGTGGGAGGACCAATTTATTTTGTCCGGTCTTGAGTTCGGCGCAAACCTGATATCGCTATATAGATGACGTACTTCTTATTTGGGAGGGAAGTACAGACATCCTTAAAGTTTTAATAGCGCGCTTGGATTATAATCCATATAATTTAAAATTTACATACAAGTTCAGTAAAACAGAGATTACATTTTTGGACTTACTTTTGTACGTGGAAAAGTTCCAGTTAGAGACAAAAACGTTTGTCAAGAAAGTACTGTAGACTGCAATAATTTCCTATTAGGAGATAGCGGTCACTTAGATAAATGGACTAATAACGTCCCAGTGGGACAATTGATAAAGACTTAGACGCAATTCTACACAAGAGGATGTTTTCCAACAATAGACACATGAGTTGATGGATAAGTTCCATGAAAGCAAATACAAATAGGAAATAGTGGAGGAAGCGTACAACAAGGTGTCAAAGATGAAACGCACAGAATTGGTCAAATATAAAGTAAAAGAGGGTGAAGAAGGGAAAATATCCGTACCATTTATAACTAGGTATAACAGAGGTGCTGCACAAATCCTTAAGCAAATTTTACCGTCCAAACCAGAGATAATATTTACAAAAGCTCCCAATCTGAAACAAAGATTGTCTCCGAGCTGTTTGAAACGAGAAGGGGTTAGACCTGTGACTGTGACAAGGGGATTTTTCAAATGTCAGAGCTGTAAAGGGTGTAAGTTATATCCAAACTCCCAAAAAAGCTTTAGATCTGTACAGTTTGAGATTACACAAGAGAATCATGAAATAGAAGATTTAATAGACTGTAACTCTAGTTTTGTGATTTAAATGTTACAATGTCCATGTAATAAACAGTACATTGGAAGGACAACACGTAAATTAAAAATATGAGTGGCTGAACACATAAAAAATATCGAGAAAGGCTTTATGCAACATAGTGTCTCAAAACATTTGAAAGATTGCCATGCCCAGGACCCAAAGGGTCTAAAGTTCTTTGGGATCGAAAGAATTAGACCAAATTGAAGGGGCGGTAATCAAGTTAATGTCGCGGCTCCTTTTAATCTCCAACATCCCCGAAAAAATTCAGGGATGTTTTCCGACTATCACGGCCTTCTCCGCGCGGCCCGAAATCAGCTGAATGCGCTAATAGCGCTAAACAATAGAAATGCCCGCAGGCGCCGAAAACGGCCGAAAACGGCCTCCATCATCCCGCATCAGCCCCGATTTGCCCGCGATTTTTAAAATCACGGGGAGAAGGCCGCAGGAGGCTAAAGGCGGCCGCCACTGTATTAATATTTCCAGACAAGAAACATACTAGATCTATGCCCTAAAGACACTTGTACCACAGGGTCTTAACATTGACCTGGGGTCATTTCTTAGAGATTAAAAGCCTTTGTGTGTTCTAAATAAATCCAGATAATGTAATTATATGTATTCTGTCTGTGCTATACATCTTTTTTGCTTAGCAATTACTTTTTTTGCCTAGCAATCACTGTTGTTTATCGTGGAGTTTTTTGTATTTGATTTCATGAAATGCTAAATTCAAAATGACTTTTTGATCATTAGTGTTATACAGTATATCATGATGTTAAGGATGTTATTTTTCCTAATAATATTACATCATTATGGCCTTTCTCCTGAGCAAGTATTTCAAATAAGAAATTCATTGTTTTCGGAACTGAAATGAGATAAGTTAGTGTTTAACAATAATTATAAATTATCAATAGACAATAATACAAAATTGTCCTAAAATATGGTAATTTAAAGGACAAAAAACATAATTGAGAAGATTTATTATGGTAATAAATGTTAATATATAGACTCAAGACGTCTTGGATTTATAGTTATTATATATGCTCAATATATTCCTCATAATGTTATTTATTATGTTAATGGCTAAAGATAAATATAATAGTGTGTGGCTTGAATTGTTACACTAATATTGGTTTTAATGAAGGACTAAGCTAGGTTGTAATTTCATTATATTACATTGAAGAGAAAAAATTAATGTAATTACCATTTGAGTGGGTGAATTACAGCCACAGAGAGGTGATATGGTGATATTCTCTATATACCCAAATCCCCGGATAATGATATATCAAGCTAATTATCAAAGTGTACTCTTTCAACTATTCTCTTTTCTTTGTCATACAGTTCATCTAATAACCAAATCATGTGTATGGTAAAAACTGACAGGATTACAGTATGTTAGTTTCTGAGAACTTGGCTGCAAAAAGCTAGACTTAGAATATTTTCCGGGCAGACTTTTCTGAAGCCGGTGCTCTGCTATTCGCGCAAGAGCACTTTTTAAATGCTCGTCCGAAGTTCTGGCACTCAGAATCTCTCCGGTGATTGGCTTAGTGGTTTCTTATAGTATTTTGGAGTTCATTCACAAAATACTACAGCCAATCAGAGCGTGGGAACTTTCTCAATAGCCAATCAGAGTGAAGCCGGTCTGGAAATCTGGGTAAGCAGCGAATCTGAATCAACCAAGGGACATGTGCAAGTTTGCCACCTTAGTCCCTTGCTATTGAGATGCCACCCGCTGGGTCAGGCCGGGCAACTGCCATTCATCCCAGGATGTGGGTACTTGAGCCTTTCCCTGTTAACCAAATAGTCTTCACACCTTTTGCATCCTCTGGTGGCTTTCATCTCTCATGTCCAGCAGACTTACTGGCACCAACTTGGTAGCCCTGGTAGTCTGTCTGAACATTGGTTCCGAAAGTCCCAGCTCATTTACAGTATGGTGTACAACAGTATATAACAATATTAAACACAATGTTAATAAAATATACGTGTACTATATCCTAAGTCTCTGGGTATTGGGAATAGAATAGAAAGCTGCACTTCATTTTCTACTAGCCTTTATTCCCAACACTCTATCTAAGAGACTTGAAGTGGACTCTACGAGTCCCCTCACAACCTAATACTTATTGTTGGAGTGCCCATGAACCCCAATACATGTTTAGGGCTACCTGGGCATTAACTGGATATCCCCTTTAATAGTTACAGGGACACTTTGCGTTCCTTTGCCCCATTTACCTTTCTGGGCTATGCTGAAGCAGGGAATCCTAGCGGTGAGTCTCACTAGCATTTTGAAGGGGAGATATTGCCAAGACAATGTGCCTACATGTATCCAAGAACCAAGCATTATTCTCGGGAACATTTTAGGGGAACAGACAACTCTAAGCCCCAACTACCTATAGTAGACACATTCTGACAACAATTACTTTGCAAAACCCCCTTGAAACTCATACACTAGCAAGCCCTGCTCGTTGGCATCCCTGGAAAACACAAGAAATCTTCATTGTTGCACATTACGGTTTCTGAATTTACAGTTGCTGGGCTCAAGAGCTGACACTTATTGAACCCTTACACACAGATCATGGGTAACCATTCATGGGCTTGACCTTTATTGAGAGCCTGGTTACCCCCTACCATCGCAATCTTTAATCAACAACTACTACCTGGTATGAGCTGAATAGGCAGACCCCTCATTTAATTGTTAGTCAAGTGAATGTGCATTAGAGTATTTAAGGAGTCTATCTTGGCTGTGAGCCATATGGCTGCGTCACAACAAAGTGTCACATAAAGTGTTCGTGGAGGTAATACTGGAGTTATCATCTGTGGATGCTCGCTACATCTTTTAATATCCTTAAATCTGGATACATTCTGAATACCATGGACTAACATTCTGATTTCATTTCCTCACACAGGTATGTTTGTTTGATTGGGACCCTTCTATCAATTTTAAGCCCATCTGCTATCGATCTTTAATTAACAACTATCTGGTATAAGCTGAATATGCAGACCCTCCCTTATTTGTTAGTCAAGTGAATGTGCGTTAGCGAATTTAAGACAGTCTATCTTGGCTGTGCACCATATGTCTGTCACCCCAAAGTGTCACATAAAGTGTCTGTGGAGTTAATACTGGAGTTAAAATTGGAGTTGAATACTACAGGAAGATCTGGACTCTGCACTTCTAAAACAACTGCAACCTTGTAACTATAAGAACTTGAGTTTCTAAATGCTCTGATAATTTGTATTCTTCCTTTCCTACAATACCTGGTTTAGTTTCTCCTCCGGCATCTCACTATGCTCTCCCTATTGCTTTTTCTGTTTAATGTTTCTTCACTCCTTTGTAAACATTTCTGTTCTCTTCAACTTCCCCACACCCCTCCTATCCCCATTTCTTCATCTCTCCTCCCCTCCACCTATGTCTGTGAACATACACTGTACCATTATTTATACACCTCTTTCCCAACTTCTTTACCCCTCAATAAAAAGCATCCCACAAATCCTCTATTCACACCCTCTTTCTACTCCTTGCTGCTGCTGGGGATATCTCTCCTAATACTGAACCAGACATAAACACACTTGCTCTCACCCATGCCTCCCTGCCATCTCCTCCGAGGCAAATGTTGTTAACCTTCTGATTTAATACAGACCAACCTTAACATTTTACCTATAAATTAGGCATCCCAATAGCCTGCACTCATTGCTATTTTCCCACACCCACAGTTACTTCTACCACCCATTGTGCCCAAGCACTGCCATCTACAGCACTTATCCCCTCACATGCTGTCTGTAACTTTCCCATCATACCGCTTAGATTCTAAGCTCTCCGGGGCAGGGATTTCCTTTCCTATGGTCTGATTATGCTGCACTTAATTTTATTATTATTATTCCCTGTGCTGTATTCTTTGTGAAGCGCTGAATACACTTTTGGCGCTATATAAATAAAGACATACAATACAAAAGTGAAGCCCTGCTAGCTACCCCTAAAAACCATGTAAACTTTCTGTCTCAGTATTGTTAATTCCGCCACATGTATTTAATGTCTGGGGTGGGGATGTAAAATAACATATGTAAATATATTGTCAGTAAAGAAGTTTATTCCCTGTTAATGCAATCCCCCAGATTTGTGAGTCAGCAATGCAATGTGAAGTTATTTGTGATCTGTGTTGAATCACTGTAATGTAATGTGATTTGATTATCAGGCCTGTAAATGTGGATTGTATGTAATCATTTCTATGCATGCAGACTGGACAATTTACTTAGCCTAAGCACTTGCATAGGAATGCAGGATTGAGACAAAGGTGTCAAACTATTTGGTGAGTGAGGAAGGGCGTACAATCATGTCTGGGAATGAGCTCTCAGCAAGGAGAGATTTGTACCCTGCAGACTCTGTGGCTCCTACCTAGCGGGAGGTCCTTAGTACGCCCCCTCCTCTGACCAATGCAGCCAGGCGAGCCCCCAGGTGGGGATTGGTTGCACCATCTCAATCCGTGCTCTTGTTTGTCTGCAGCTCCCTCTCTATAGTAAAGATATCCATGAGGGCTATGTAAGGAGTGCTGCTGATCAGAGCATCAGAACATCTTTGTAGTTTGATGGAGAACATCTCTGGAGTTAGAGAGTTTTTGTATCCTGACGGTGATCAGCTGGAGATACATTTCAGAGTGGCTGCTGTGTGTTCAGCACTCTGATATCCTGGATGAGAAGCAGAAAGACAAGCCTACTTGAAGCAGGCCACTGCACCTAGCGAGGCTAGGGTCTGCTACTCCATGTTCCCAGTTGGTATTGTATTCCCGTTATTGTATAGTTGTCTTGTCTGCTGGATTGCCAGAATAAACCTAATTTTATTCAAAAACTTTGTCCCGTCAGGTGCTAGGGATCCTGGTGGTTTTGGTGTAAAAAGTACTTGTCTCCCGGGACACACCCTCTCTATCCACCTTTAGGACCCAACCTTATAACACACCTGCTTAAGGAAGCATATGAGTAACTCCATGGCCAATACTTTAAACCTCAAACATAAACCTTGGCCCCTTGCAGACACACTTACCAGAACGCCCTCCTACTGTATACAGTATGTATGTTCTTCCTACCATCCAATTAGATTGTAAGCTCTTTGGAGCAGGGACTCCTTTTCCTAAATGTTACTTTTATGTCTGAAGCACTTCTTCCCTTTATGTGTTATTTGTATTATTTGTTGTTTATATGATTGTCATGTGTATAACTACTGTGAAGCGCTATGTACATTAATGGAGCTACTGTATATAAATAAGTAAAGGGCCTCAGCACTTGAGGCCCTTTACTTGGGAAATGCTCACCACTGTGGAATGATTTGCCCTATCTAAGAAGTAGCCACATCAAATGAAAAGAGTTGTGTTGATATGGTGGAGAGATTGAGCTCTGTGCTATCTTAAAGAGTAATGTACTTATTGCAGTCGATGGAATCATACTGTAAGTGTCCAGTAGTTGAAGACCATGTGATACCACATGTCATGCTCATATAATTATTCCTCATCCTCATCTTCATACTTCATACTCATGCTAAATCATGCTAAATCATCACAAGTATTATGAAAATGTAGTAATGTTGTTCGCTCAGCAGTGCATTTAGACACGCACACGCACACGCACACGCACACGCACACGCACACGCACACGCACACGCACACGCACACGCACACACACACACACACACACACACACACACACACACACACACCTAGCAACAGTGTACTATATATGCTGGCTTTTTCTATAGCAGCTATCCATTCAAAATTGTAAATACAATATATTTTTTTTAAGCATACAGATGTAGCAAGGCTTATGCTCTCTGGAGCTGCAGCTGAAAAAGCTTAAAGCTACGGGCCCAGAGATATCACTGCAGCGACATCGCTGCGGCGGGTCCATGATTCTAGTTTGGACCCCCAGAATGATAATCATCCGGCATCTAAGCAGTCGTGGTTAGAGATGCTTGTAATAATTTAACTTTTATTTTTCAAACCATTTAAAAAGTTTTTGCTTCTGAGTCTTAGGTGTTTGTTGAAGCAGGAGGGTGACAGCAGTTAGAGAGATTTTGAGATTGTTTTGGTGTGATTATATTATTTAGAGTCTCAGATTAGGCATGTCACAACTTTAGAAATGTTGCAAACTGGACATCACACAGCAATTGGGTGAATTCAGGATCCCCATGGGCTAAGTCTATTGAATCAACATATGGCTGTAAACTGTGTATCTTGAGTAAGCAATCTAATGCAAAGGGTTGCATATCTTTATTTTATAATAAAATAGGACAATTCTTCTAGAATTTGAAAAATATATTCAAACTTTTTTGAAAGTTCGGAAAAAACCTTCAAACTGATTTTTAGTAAATTTAACTACAATTGTTTATAAGTAATTCCGGTTTGAAGTTGAATTGACCAATTATAAACATATGTGACTTATATATGTGTAGCCCTGTTTCCCCCTAAACAAGAAGGCTGCCGGTGCTGCCGTTACCTGTTGGCTCACAGGGGGCCGAAATCTCCACCACAGGGAGCCTGGGGTGATACAATTAATAGTGGTGTGAAGATGGTCAGCGCAAACCTCATGGACCTCACGAATTTGATGGATCCGGATGAAGTATCAAGGAAAGAATAAATAAGAATAAAACACGATCTTAGTGCATCATATCCACATGTGGGGGATTGGAGGGAAAGGAGGGGGGGGGGGGTGGGAAGGGGGAGTTGTGGGGTGGGTGAGGGGGGAGTGAACGATGGAAGACTTGATGGTGGGTTCCCACTAACTAATCACAGAATACACAGAGTATATGGATCCAGTGACTCACACGGGCTTGTGTGGTGTCTCTCCCTCAACGCTGACTGGAGTGGGTTAATACAGACTCATATACTGGAGTCTCAATATACATAAAACTCACACGGCCTGATGTGAGTCCTTGCCCTCAGAGGGTGGTGTCCTGTATGGATGGTGTCTTGTTGTTTCAGCAGAGTTGTCCCCCGATGGGTGTGGTGTGTGAGTGTCTCCTCTCCCCGTATCCCAAATGACCAAAAAAAGAATGTGTGCAAACCAAAATAAAGTGAAGGTCTTTAATGGGTTAACAGTGAAGACATGAGCATACACTATGCATACATGTTGTGGTACTTAAAAGGTATAAAACAATATATGACACAATGACACAATGAACTAGACAGTAGATGATGCACTGAAGCATACACAAAAAATAGACACTCACACTAAGGCAAATATACTTGCCCAGCAGCAACCGCTCGAAACACTCCTGCACGATCTCCTCCTCCGTTCTTGCTCTCACTGGCGCGTCCGGCAGCGGAACCGGAAAGGGGGATCTGTACCGGATGTCCTGCAGTGTGCTGGGTCCCTCTGTCAATGAGCTCCGGCAGGGAACAACGCGTTTCGCAATAAGCTTCGTCAGGTTCCTTCGTCATATATTGTTTTATACCTTTTAAGTACCACAACATGTATGCATAGTGTATGCTCATGTCTTCACTGTTAACCCATTAAAGACCTTCACTTTATTTTGGTTTGCACACATTCTTTTTTTGGTCATTTGGGATACGGGGAGAGGAGACATTCACACACCACACCCATCGGGGGACAACTCTGCTGAAACAACAAGACACCATCCATACAGGACACCACCCTCTGAGGGCAAGGACTCACATCAGGCCGTGTGAGTTTTATGTATATTGAGACTCCAGTATATGAGTCTGTATTAACCCACTCCAGTCAGCGTTGAGGGAGAGACACCACACAAGCCCGTGTGAGTCACTGGATCCATATACTCTGTGTATTCTGTGATTAGTTAGTGGGAACCCACCATCAAGTCTTCCATCGTTCACTCCCCCCTCACCCACCCCACAACTCCCCCTTCCCACCCCCCCCCCTCCTTTCCCTCCAATCCCCCACATGTGGATATGATGCACTAAGATCGTGTTTTATTCTTATCTATTCTTTCCTTGATACTTCATCCGGATCCATCAAATTCGTGAGGTCCATGAGGTTTGCGCTGACCATCTTCACACCACTACTGCCACGCTGAGAAGGACACGGGATTCCCTTCTCCAAGGTCAAGCAGCAACCACGAAATCAGCAAAAAGGGCCAGTATATGTTTTTCTATATACTCTTTTGCACCACAAACACAACACCATATTTGTATATTTTATTATTTTTAACAGAGTCAGGCGTTACAACAACTTTTTAGCCACGAAATCTAGGGAGCGCCCCAGTCCAAATATCCTCGTGATACAATTAATGTCTTGGTGCAGCTCCTCCATCTGAGAGGGATCCCAACATAGTGGGAGGAGTCCCTCACTGGAACCAAAATACACAATAATTACACACAGGTATATTATAACAATGTTTAATAAACAAATGTGAAAATATAGCATCCAAAATATCACGGCCCTGAAAGGCCTTCCCCAACCAATAACACCTCCTGGGTGGAACCCCCCAAATCCTGGAGTGCCTGGGCACTTAACCCCGTAGTGTCCCCAAGCCAGTCCCTCCCCCAAAGAGTGTGTGTGGGATAGCGCACTTCCCATTGTGTGTTGGGGCCCGTTGGTCCACGTGGATAATACATCCCTGGTCTCAGTCCAGACCAGGTCAAATTAGTGGGAGACTACGTGGATCCATGATGCGGTCCTACACCGGAATCCACCGGCTCCTCTGCAGAAGTGAATCCTTGGGCAGATGCCCCTGGAGGGGCTTCCAGCTGGAGTGTACCCCTTTAAGATCTCTCTATTGAAGTGTCCTTGCTTTGTTCACAGGCAGCAGGCCACACTTCACCTTCAGAGATAAGGTCCTGCAGCTGAGGCCTCTACTGACACACTACTGGAAAGGGTCCCTTTCTAAGACCTTCCCCTGCAGCATACACCAACTATAGTGACTCAGGGAATCTACCTTGGACCTTGGGGGGAACTTGGCCTAGTCCAGGGGATCACTGCTCCCTGGACAGTACCTTCACCCTCTTCCTCCGGATCAAGACAGGGATATACCAAATAAGTATACACGGAAAGGATGTTGATCCAGGGATTAATCCGATTGCCAATTCTTGGAGTCAGGAAGGAATTAATTTTTCCCCTTAATGGGGTTTTATGTTTGCCTTCCTCTGGATCAATAAGTAAGTATAGATATAGGATAAAGTATCTGTTGTCTAAATTTAGCATAGGTTGAACTTGATGGACGTACGTCTTTTTTCAACCTCATTTACTATGTAACTATGTAACTATGTAAGAGTGGTCCCCTGCGCTCCTAATGCACCAAATGTATAACTGCAGCAGAAGCTTCTTTAGCCATATTGACTGCTCTGTACCCATGTGACTGCAGCATCGCTAAGCCTTCTGGAGGCTGTAGTCTCAGTGGAGCCTCTTCCTTATGGCCACCTCGTGCACCTGGCGTACTGTGCATGCGCGACTCACTATCTGATGGCCGCCACACCGGGAACTTATCTGCGCATGCGCAAATTTGCGCAAGATGGCGGCGCCCTGCCACAGATGACGTGACGAGATCACCCTGCCTCTAGCCCCCGCAGCAACCGGCACCCGCCCGGTGCATCCACTACCGCCCTGGAGGTAAGTGGGGGGGGAGGGACAGAGGAACCGGGAACCAGAGGGGACCTGGCTACATCTGTATTTCTGTATTTATTTATTAATCGATACTACAAAAGTAAACCGATGCAGCAGTACATTCACTTTAGATGTTTCCCAGGCCCAGTTTACTAAGCAGTGCTAGTTCATTAGACATTCTATTGGGCTTCAATTGAAAGGACTGTAAGATGTCTTCTGATGCGGGAAGGCACCTTAAGGAACAGCAACTCTTTAAATATGGTTCTAAATCTGGCCCTGCGTTTTAGACCAGTTGAACAGATGGAAGAATGATATGTGACAAAGGTTGAGGACCAAATGTAATAAGACGTCTTCTACCATAAGACATCTACCAGCGCTGGAAGACACACTGACTTGCGTAGGTTATTCAGCGATGGAAGGTGTCTTAAGGCAGAAGGGTTCCTAGTAACATAGCCCCATTTTATTAGACATTCCTTCAAGTGTTTCAGTATATGAGCCAATAATCAAATATTTCTGTGGGAGGTTTTAGGGAAATCTTTCTTAAGTCACATTGTATTTTTATTTTTGTATTCTTAAGTTCTGGAAGTTACATTAAACATAATTGTGCAAATATTTACTATTTCCCCATCTTGCTTTTGTGTCATCATGACAACTGGGATTAATGTGTCACTAAGGTAGTCTAATTTGTATTTTATAATCAAATATTCTAAGCATTTTCTGTGGCATAAAATCGATACGAAAATCAATATGTGCTAGAAAACACACTTAACTGATGCTGATCTGTACTTTAGCAGATCATAATTTCAAATAAACTTTCCCGATGTTGACAGAGGATCAGGATGTTGTTACATTTATGACTATGTTAATCTAACAGTTTACTTGCAGTACATAAAACATAAATGATTGGGCATTTTTAACTCCATAAACCTATTCATTAATCGTAGTCTTATAATGGTAGAACGTTTATGGAATCTTCTTATCTGTGTTGCTGAACGCCATTTAAGCTCTGTATCTTACAACAGCATTGTTAGTGAACACTGCATGAGACTTTTGCTCCAAAATGTGGAGACGTTGATATTCATTAAAATGAACCACAGCCTCCTTGATGAAGATGGCAAAGAAAACCACAATAATGTAAAGCAGCTAACTTATGTGCTAGTATATTTCCCCAAAATTATATTCTGTTTTTCTTAATTGTATTTAAATGTTTTTCTAGTGTTAAAAAAATAAATATTTTTAAATCACTAGCTTCTGAGGTTACCATTGTAACCTATATGGCCTATTCACTAAACTTCGATAAGTTAATTACAATATTGATCCAGTTGTCATGTTCCTACAGAAGGGTATGAAATTCGTGTAAAAATGGTATTGACTAAGAACAATCTGTTTTTTAACCGTTTGGTAAAAAAATGCCTTACCGCACAAGTTGCTTCACAATGTATCGTTCGATTTTGCTCCTGAAATCTGTAAGAGCTGCACAGAGAGAAGCTGCATCTCCCTGCTCAGCTCTTATAGGCGATCACACTGTTTTTATTGTAATATTAATAACATAGTATTAAAGCAGGGGGTCACCAGAGCTGAACCACATGAATTTCAGCACTGGGAACCCCCTGCTTCCTGAGGTACAGGCCTCCGATGGGGGAGCAGGTATCTCCTGCAATTTTAAATGTTTCACGACACAGCCTACGTGACGGGACATTTAAATATGCAGGAGATACTGGCACCACTTATGGAGGCCCCCACACTCCCTCTACCACCAAGAACACGAAACTGGAATGGGCAAAAGTGCTATTAGTCAAATGTGACAAATCGCGTTTTTGCCCAATCAAATATACAATACACTACAAAAAATACAATACAATACAGGCAGTCCTCGGTTTACAACGCTTCGATTTACAACGAATGGCTTATCCAGCGCTATGCAATGCATACCTATGTTAATTTTTACAACGCCAAAATGGCTTATCCAACACTCTTACAATGGTTTGCAACGTTGTTTATGTGTATGTGTGTGTATATATATATAAAGTGTCGTAAGAGCATATATATATATATATATATAGTGTTTGACAAATCTATACATTTGCTCGCCCCGGGCGAGTGGATTTAACCCCCGGGCGAGTAAATATTGGCCCAAGCAGCACACGTTTGGTACTAGGTGGCGAGTAGATTTTTTTGTGTGGCGAGTAGATTTTTTGGTGATTTTTCAACCACTGTATATATATATATATATATATATATATATATATAATATTATACTATATAATATATTATTTATTATGTTATATTATATATATAATACAGTATATACCCTATATAATTTATGTGTGTGCTGCATATTTTATTGCTTGCGTAAAATATTTGGTGTACTGTATTTTAGTGTTAAAAATGCCTTCAGGAACGGAACCTTTCATTTAAACAGTGTTCCTATTGGAAAACGTGTTTCGCTTTACAACGTTTCGCTAGCCAACGCCATTTTGAGTAAGGCATTGTGTCGGATAACCGAGGACTGCCTGTACTATAAAAAAATACAGGGGCATAGATACTGAATCCACATTGGAAATCAATGGGCAACCTGCAACCCACCCCTTCTACCCCTAACACCTCCCTCCCCCAAACGCACAGTAATGGTCTGGATAATAGGGCATTTGCCTATTAAAAATGAACCATTAGCCAGCAACCCTATACTGTAGAAATTAAAGTTGTACTTACCACTGCCAGATGAAGGCCATCCTTGTGTTCGTCCTCATCCTCTTCTGTGGCACCAACATTAAAATAAAAAAAAGTTACTGGTCTGTAACCCCTTCATTACCTTAGCGGTTAGTAACCGCTATGGTAATAAAGGGGTTAACCCCAACTCACACAAGAGGCCTGACCACCCTCCCGGGGCAAGTACCCCATACCCCACCCCTTTTACCCCCATCACCCCCATCACTCCACATACTAATGGACAAAGGCAGTAGTAGCAAAATAGGGCTTTTAGCGCTTTGGCCATTTTTGCTGTAAAAAAAAAAAATCACACAATAAAATGAAATTGACATTTTAATCAATTCAAATAAACAGTAGGCAATAAATTCAATCGCACTTTGATTATCTATGCCCTCAATGGGGGCACAGATATTCAGATTGCCAATTAATAGGCATCCCCCTAAAATATTCAATTAAATAAAATACAATAAATGTGTCTTACCCTTGCCAGGATGAAGGTTCATCCTACTCATCCAACTGTGGCAATAACAACTCTTGACCCACAAAGCAATGATTCTAAGCTTGAAGAACAGCATAATGCGCAGAAGTCCACGATCCTCTGTTGCTTGAAGAGTTGTCCCCAGTGAGTAGATCTTATCTTCTTTCTTTTCTTCTTAGCTTTTTTGGCTACTTTTTATTTTTATTCTTAAGTGTTTTTAATTCATTTTTTTTTAGGTTGCCAATGTGGATGTCTGTGTCCTCCTTGTATTGAAATGTCAATTTCATTTTATGGTGTGTTTTTTCCCCCAAAACAAATGGGCAAAAGCACTATTCGACATATTTGGCTAGTAGTGAATTTGCCCAGTTGTGTGTGTAATGATGAGGGTAGAGAAGGTGAGGGATAGGGGTAGTTTGGTGGTTAGTTCTCCCAGTGGATAGCGAGAGGGAAGGTTAACCCCTTAATTACAATAGCGGTTACTAACGGCTAAGGTAATTAAGGGGTTACTGGCCAGTAGCTATTTTTTTATTTTAATGTTTGTGTCACGGAAGAGGAGGACTATAAGAACAAACACAAGTTCGGCCTTCAGCCTCGTAGGGGTAAGTACAACTTTCATTTACTATAAGGTTGCTGGCCAATGTTGTTTTTTTTTTTTTTAAATTGGTAAATGCGCTATTATCCAAATCTGGATAATAGGGCTTTTGCCCATTACTGTGTGTTGGGGGAGGGGGTTTTGGGGGTAGAGGGGGTGAGTAAAAAGTTGACCATTGGTTGCCAATGTGGCTATCTATGCCCCTGTTAAGGGCATAGGTAACGACAGTGACAATCAATGGATAAAATGGGTAGTGTATTTTTTTTTCTAATATGGTAAATTGTTTTGTATTTTATTTTATTGCACTGCATTGTATATTTGAATGGGCAAAAGTGCTATTTGCCATATTTAACTAATAGCAATTTTTCCCATTCAGGTGTTGTGTTGTTGGTGGTAGAGTGGGTGGATGAAGGAGGTAGTGTCCCCGGGGTGGGTGGTATGGCCTTTGGGGGAGGGGGTTTTAATCCATTAATTTCCTTAGCAGTAGTAACTGTTATGGTAATGAAGAGGTTGACTCCTCCCACAACCGTCCTGGGACTCCTAACCACCCACTCTGGGGCCACTACAAGTTTCATCCACCCCCTCTACCATCAACAAACCAGTTGCTGCTATTTAACCCCTTCATTACCTTAGTGATATGCCATAACTTTATTTTTATTACCTAGGATGGAAGCCAGGGGTCTCCAGAGCTGAAATGAAAGCGGGTTTGCTCCTGAGACACCCCCCCTCCCCCCCACGGGTTCAATTCTATTAAGTAAAAATAAAATAAACTCTGTCTGAAGCAAATTGTGATTCTGATCTCGCCACCTTTTAGGTAATGAGAAAAAAAGTGAGTGTTTAACCCGGGATTCGTATATTGGAGCTTTGTGAATAGCAGTTACTGGCAATTTTTTTTTTAGATTTTGGTCCTTTTTTGAGCTACCGCACGGCTTGTAATAGCAAACGCTCAATAAAATACTGTTTTCAAGCGATTTTGCCATGTTATGGAAGCTTTGTGAATAGCTACACATTCAAGCAAAGCAAAATAACTTGAAAAGTGCACTTAAAACTTACCGAGCTCTATACCTGGCATTGCTCTGCCAACAATGATTTCTCTGTACATGAATGGCTGCAGAGCTGTTTCATATACTGTATGAGGCTCAAAGCTGGTCCTCCATCCATTCGTATGGCATGGTTTTCTTCAAAGTCCATTTTAGCCTTTAATTTTATTTTAATATCAGCATATCTATTTTTACAGTTAGTAATGGTGCATGGCATTGTGCCTATGCTGTTCAGGGTATCACAGATATTTTTTTTTGTTATATTTTATGGCCATTAGGAAACCCCCTGGAGACACCACCTCGGACTCTGGATTGATGTGGAGAGCACCTGCGTACAGGTACCTCTCTTTGGACTTGTGTCAAATAGTTGGTAAGAGACCTAACCTTCCAGCCCTCAGATACGGACTGCTGAATGTTAGTCACTCCCCTACATGGGGTTAGGCCTGGTTGTTGTTTTCTAATTTTGTTTGCTGATATCAAGCTGTTTTCTTTTTAAAGCTACTGGCTACTAAAGCCTACAGTACATTTATTTTTCTTAAAAACATCTCCGGGTTGTACCCTCTGCACAAATATCCTACAGTGTCTTACTCTTTTTTACCAACCCTTTTTCTGCCTGGTAACAAAATAAAATGATTAGAAGTCCCTTAATGGGGGCTTGTCTAGGAGCTGGAGCAAGATAACATCTTTGAGAGAGAGCTCTGCTCGAGCAGGGCTGCTATATAACTTAAAGTTGATCATCACTAAATTTACCCATCGAGCAGTACATCCTAATTGGGGAACTGGCGAGGATGAGACTGAAACAAAGAAAATGAAACAATGCACGTATAGCATAGCCTCCCGGCCGCTACTTCTTTTTCCTGGGCTCTTCCAGTGTCAGTCCTGTTAGGAGCAGGCGGTGGAGGGGTTAATTCCTTCTTTAGGCTCTGTGTATGTATTACAGACTTGGATACAATTCTGGTATCCAAGGACAGGCCTAGCAACCACCAGAGTGTGTCAGCCTGAGAGATGGATACTGATTGGTTCATCCAAAAGTTGTGATCCCCAATCAGTATTCAACCTATTCTGATATGGGGTGAGGTAACCACCCGGGAGGAGGTTGAGGCACTTCCGCTGGTGGTGCTGGAGCAGGATCGCTGCCTGCAAGCCGCCACCAGCAATAGCGAGGTATCCCCAAGGGGCATGTCCACCGCGAAGTTGGACGACAGTGAAGGGGGCTCCATTGTGATTCTCTGGCTGGAGTGTCACACAAGTGCTACTGCCATTGAGACACCCATCTCTGAGAGCAAATGGGAACCGAGTCCTGTAATGGTGATGTCATCAAAGGCGACGATGCATCCGGAGTGGAGGAGCGTCAAGGCCTTCGCGGTTCCTCGAGAGATGGCGTCCTTCGGAGAGGTACCAGCCGGTTCTTCATTCCGCACCACAGACGTCAACCCCTTTCTGGTGCAACCGGATGTTGTCATCACAGAGGAGACCACCGGGGTGGAGGAGGTCATTGATACACTCGCTCCAGTGAGTAAGGCTCCGACTGACCTGTCTTTACAGCAGCACCACGATCGCACCATGAGCCAAGGGCGTAAGACCACTGCGGACCATAAAAAGTACAAAGTACTGGCGGAAACAGGCCATAGTACACATACCAAGACTGACACACCCAGAGACCTTGCAGAGCTTAATGCTTCCACACACTTTGCCCAGGACAATCAGAGGGTAACTAAATTTTCCCAGGACTGTAGAAATTGGGTTGGGTTTGATTGTGATCCTGCTTTAGGGAAGGCTGAATACATGGCTTTCTTAAGAGAAGGATCAGAAAGGTCAGAAAGATCAGGAACACCCTCTAGTGCGACGTCTGTTACTGATGTGTCTGTGTGTAACACAAATGTGGGGAAGGTATCGTCATGGTGGGACCCCATGTTTCAAGGGTATGTCCATCATATGAACTGGACACGGTTCTTGCTGTTTAGCGGGGACATTGTGGATCATTTTTAGCAGGGACATTGTGGAATATTGGTGAGAGGAAGGATACTTCTCTGCAGAAGAGACGGCAGAGGCCCTCAGAAGAAGAGATAGGGAAATTAAACAAGAGTTGATACAACCAACCGGTTTATCCCTAACCTACCAAGAACAACCCTCTTGCGAATCACTATTCTGTGTGCTACTGGACAAGGCCTGTGGCTGTAAATTAACCAAACTCAGCCGGGCTGACCAATTGATAGTGCAGACGTACCGTCAGGCCATAGGTATGACTACCCCTATGTCCCTGAGCCCATAATGAGGGAAACAGAGGCCAACCAAGAGGAGTGGTTGCGGGAAGGTATGCTAGAATACCTAGCCTCCAGGTGAGGTATCTCTAGGTATTACAACAAACAGAAAACATGTTATCTCATGCGAGTATGGAGGGTAGAGAGAAACATCTATATGGACCCGTGGAATATAAGCCCTGGTACCAGTGCAGGCAGTGTTAGGGTTAAATGTATGCCCTTGCTGCTGCAGCAGTAAACAACTCCCTTGAGGGATAGGGCAGTACACAGGCTTTAGGCCCACTTCCTCTATCAGGGGCTCAGACCTAGGACCACCCCCATGGGTACAAAAGGGACTGCAGATCCAAATTTAGGAGAGATCCCCTCCCTCATTGGAGTGGGAACAACTACCCCATATTCCACCAGGGGATATGGGAGCTAAGGATCAACCTTTGGGGCCTCAAGCTCCTTTGGTTGATTCCAGGGACCAGAGACAGAGAAAGTAGTGTAGATGTTGGAATGCTGTACTGCTGTGCTGTTGAAGAATAAAGAACGGTTCCTGTTTTATACTGCTGCCTGAGACTAAAGTTAATCAGAGGTAGTACAAGGGGTTTTACTGCAGGGACTGCACCCTGTTCTGTTGGGGTTTGCTGGAGATGGAGGCACTGCACCAGGTGAAAAACTGAGAAGAACCCTAAAGCCTGTCCTGTTCATCCCCACTACCATCGGCGGACACTCAGTAGCCTGTAAGCCTAGCAAGTGAGCAGCACAACAATACCAGTCAACAGTAACATTTACCAGAGGGTGGGGGAACACCTGTTACACTTATTTTAACAAAAGCAAAACTGTCCTTATTTTTACAGTTCAATGCATACTGGAGTTGTCACGGTATAGCAGAATGCATTCCATTTCAAAAAGTGACAGCCATGGAGACTTTTAAATGTACAAACAATGCGACATTCTTCCAAAACTTCACCACTAAATCCCTCCTGCGGAGAGTCAAGAAAAATCATTCAAAGGTGTCAATGTTCTGCAGCAGATTAAGGAACAATATCTTCCTCAGAAAATGTACCAGCGAAAGAAATGATTATTTGTTCACATATATTTTTTTTCTCACACCACAGTGACATTCATTATACAGTAAATATTTGAGTAAACTGCAAGAGAGGAGAAAATGAACAGTATTGGGGAAGAAAAACTGCTAGAGGCTTATTTTTCATTTTGGCATGGTATAAACAGAGTACATGCACCATCACACTGCCAAGGAATAAAAATTATACACATTTCATGGCTAGATGCTTTCTGTAAAGCTTATTATAGCTGCAATGTCTTTACGTGTAGTCAGTGTTCTGAAGGAGACATGATTAACATAAACAACTTGGTAACTGAGCTTGAATAGTAGTTTAATCCACAGAATTTTCAATACAAACTAAAATAAGAGCCCAGGTCTGGATAGCATAGACTAGTACTTAGGGATTAATAAGCAATTTCAT
>NC_134487.1:111290905-111400905 GCF_040206685.1 Ascaphus truei
GGATTGTTGATTCCGCGGATTGGATTCTACAAATCCGTCCACGGGTTGTATCCCATTGCGGTTTATGATGAATCCACGTTTGCATGGATTGAATCCAAATCTGTTTGCGAATTTTATACCGTGAAACTGATTTTGGGGGAGAAATGCGAGAAAATCCAGAAAACAGATCTGGGCGGATTCACCCATCTCTACCTTCTAGTCCCTGAAGTCCATGAATGTACAGTAAATAAGGAGTCATCTGCAGTAGTAAAAAAAAAACTGGTACAGATTCTATATTTCAATTACTTTATTTAATAAAATGAACAATAACTGTAAGCATGTCATTCTACCTTCAAGCATTTACTTTGGGCAGTTATTCACTAAATAGAAATTGTAATACTGTAGGTCATCCCTGTGAGAAACCTTAATGTTGTTAGTGGCTATAACTATTTAGTATGCAGCCCCTGTAATGCGTGAAGCTGCTTCAAATGGTGCTCTGACTTAGCAACATATTGTACACTGAAATTCCAATAATTTTAAAGCCTTTATTAACATGTATTTTGAATTTTTATTTCCTAATTTTCAGTTTTTAGCTTGCAAATGTAACCCCAAAGACCTAACTGCAAAAATCTAATAAATATAACATAATTTACAGGGGAAACAGCTTTTGCTATGTACAAGGAGGTTATATATGACTGAGAATCAATTCAGCAAAGGTTGCAAAGTCCTAGTGATTAGGGCTAAGCCGTTTTTTAAGAATATCACATTCGCAGTCAGTGTTAATAGGCCCTGGCTAAACTGTAAAAAGATACTGAATTATTTTATGATGATGCATCTTAGCAGTATGAAAAAAAGTATAGTTACTGTAATTTACTGTATAGTAACAAAATAACTAAAATAAAATCCTAGAAAATTGTTTTAAACCAGTTGGCTTCATTATTCAGTCTAAGGGGGCTATGCACTAAGCTCAATGGCTTTGCGTTTTGATTTGGCCAAAAAGCAGGTTCGTTAAAAAGTGAGGCCGGGGACGCGATGCACTAAGGCCTTGAGGCCATTTTTTAACGTACCTGCTCAAAATAGCTCAAAACAGCCACAGCGTACGTGTTGCTTTTTTCCCCCCTGCTAGCATTCTGAACCTTTCCGTTCGCTAGCTGATAGAAAAAAAAGCCGCATGTAACATTTGCATGGAGATTTGCTATCTCCATGCAAGACTGTTACAGGCGATCGTACACTAAATAAAAATATTTTAATAATAGTGTACATGAGCAGGGGGTCTCCCGAGCTGAACCGCATTGGTTTCAGGTCCGAGGAACCCCTACTTCAGGAGTTACAAGCCCCGTTATGGGGTGACGGTATCCCCTGCAGTTTAAAGCTCCCGCGTCACGTGACCGGGTTATTTACATTCTGCAGGGGATACCGGCACCCCATAAAGGGGCCTGTATCTCCTGAAGTAAGGGGTCCTCGGACCTGAAACCAATGCGGTTCAGCTCAGGAGACCCCCTGCACATCTACACTAGTATTAAAACATACATAACTATAAACAATAATTCATTACCGTAGCGGCTATCCGCTATGGTAATGAAGCTGCTTTAATGTATTTGAAATAATAGTGTGCGGGAGCAGGGGGTCCTCTGAGCTGAACCGCATAGTTTTCTGCCTCAGAGACCCCCTGCTTCCCGAGTTACAGGCCCCGGTATGGGGCATCGGGTGCCAGTGCCGCCGCCATCTTTATAGCGTCCAAGACGCGACGTGGGTTCTATAAAGATGGCGTTCGCACTGGCACCGATGCCCCAAACCGGGGCATGTAACTCGGGAAGCAGGGGGTCTCTGAGGCAGAAATCAATGTGGTTCAGCTCAGGGGACCCCCTGCTCCCGCACAATATTATTTAAAATACATTAAAGCAGCTTCATTACCTTAGCGGATAGCCGCTAAGGCAATGAAGGGGTTAAGGCACATTAGCATGTTTATTGGGGACAATTGCCCCCAATAAACAACACACATCCCCCCCGCCCCCTAACACATACAGTACTGTAATGGGCAAAATTACTATTATCCACATATGGATAATAATGCATTTTCCCATTTTAAATACATATAAATTACAATAAATACAGTCTAAACATTTAACACTTAGATTTTACAGGCACCCACGATGAAGGCCGTCTTCATCCTCATCTTCATTCTGCCCATGCCCCTACTGTGCTGCAAAACATGCACAACAATTACAATAGCCAATGTAATGTCCCCTTCCCCTGGGGAAGTGCGCGCAGGCGCATGAAACGCATAGGGAAGTTCTTTTAGAGCTGTCTGTTGGTGATGGAAGACTTGTAGTTGATCCAGGCTTGCAGTTGAAAAAAACGCCATTCCAGGAAGTCCCGCCTTCCAGTTACGTGACATCCGCCTGGAGGTCCCGCCCCATAGTGACGCGGCATCCATCAGAGGCAGGGGAATCACAGGAAGGCGCTTTGGTTACCACTACAGTGGACGAGCAGCACAGCGTTTATCTCCATTGCCTGTTACAATTTGACATCTTGTGAGTAGGGTCCCAATTTTACAATATCTGGACCTGGCGATTTTCCAGTCTTCTGGAACCCTTCATTTATGTTGTTTTAATAAATTAGCTTTTTATCATTATTAGCCTTGCTATTGTCTGTATAGTTTGTCTGTCTTGTTTTGTCATTAGTGTTTTGGGTCATCTTGTCAGTTATATTAGTTTGACATACTGCACCATAATTTTGTTTGTCTGTTTTTTCTCCACATAACTCTTCATGCACGGTGGGAGCTGCACTGAAAAATGCACACAAAAAATGCAATGACCCGGCGCTTCAGGCTACAACAATACCCCAGTCCAATGATTAGTCCATATAGATATGGAAAGTTCTTTTCAATATTCCAGCTGATGGAGCGATGGTGATCCAATTGCTGGCTGCTGGTTCCGAACTCCTCCTAGTATGTAATGGACAAAAAGGAAAAGACCATTGCGCAGCCACAAGAATCCATAAATAACTCCACAACAGATTAAAGTAATGAACTTACAGACTTGCTGTGTTATTGTTCCTTTGAGACAATCTGTGCTTTTAACCTCTTCTCTTCCAGATATCACGAATCCCATGTGTTGTATGTCTATCCTCCAGGTTTTCTGTCTGTTCACAGCATTACCACTTGGTCATAGTTCCCATGTGTTCCCAGAAAGGAAATAACATGAAAGATGATGGTGCAGATTGATAAAAATTTATTACAATAAAAATAAAAAACAGCCAAGGGCTTACTCACATAAACCAGGCTGTGTAAATCTGTGTAAAGGATCCCTAGGGGGTTACGTAATGTTAAAGCACCCACCTTAGACACGGATGATGAAAGCTTTATGACTGAGTGGAACTTTTTATTAGACACATGCTCTGTAGGGTTAATGCAACTACTTATCAAACATAGAAGCACCATTCTAGATAAGATAGATGGGGAGGTCAATAATATTAAAAACCAATTAGAACCTTTTATGGCCATGACAGAATATAAAATCCTGGAGAACAAAATTATTCAAAAAATGGCTAAATTAGGTAAAGAAGTAAAAATAATTAAACAGAAAAAATGTCCGCCAGATGGCAGATATTCATGAATTGTAATGCGCATGCGCTTCAGTAATGTGTCGACTTGCAGGTGTTTCGTTTAAAAAAGATACCACAGTGTGCTATTGTAAATTGGCCTTGGGACTGAAGGAAGAGGTTACAATAATGTATCAATTTAGGCTTTTCATATTAAAGAAAGACAAAGACCAGTTTCTGTTATTCTCCAGAGACCCGCCGCCATGAGTGTTCAAGTGCAGCCTGTGTTACAAAAACCCGACAGAACGTATGCGTATTTGATATGGGCCGCGATTAATGCAACAGATGATAAGATGGCAACATTTGTTCAAATTTATCAGTATTTTATCGAAAACTATGACTTTTACAAATTTTCGCCAGCTCCTCATGTGTGGAAGCATGCAATAAGGAAAAGGTTATGTAGCGATCCATGTTTTTATCGTATTGATCCCGAATTTATTGGAGGGTATTGGTGTGTATCACCAGCTTTTTCCTGTATCTATGATCATGCAGACGGCAAAAGGCGAAAGGTCGTGTTAAAACCAACTAAGAAACGACAGTCGCTGGCAAGCAATGCGCCAGCACCAGCACCGGCTTCCAATAACGGTCCCACCGCCAGTGACAACCCTTGCTGTCTGTCCACGCACGGATACCTGCAGCCTGAGACAGATTTTGCGTGCTGTTTCAAGCACGTTTGCATGTACCTAAGCGATTTCCAGCCTCATCAGCTGACTACAGGTGTAGTAGTCCCGCTGCCATCTGTCAACATGTATGATCAAGAATACTGGACTGGCAGTGGCCCGGCGCCGGCTGATTGGGAAATTCTATGGTGAGTAATGTTGCCGTATTTTTTTCTGTTTTTTTTTATTTTGAAAATATCAATATCGGTGCGATTTAAAAGTCAAGCGATTCACCTGTAAGCAATATGATTGGCTGAGCGGCTTCTACAGTACTGCAGATACTGAACAATTGGTGGAACGCTAGGCGCATGTGCATTGGAACCTTCTTGAAACGCATATGCGTGTCATCACATCGACGATAGGCGCATGCGCATGTGAACAGGAGATGCCCCCGAGAAAATTATTGGTGGGACTGACTGGGAATTTCTTTAGGGGACTGACCATTACAGTAAAACTTTTCTTTTTGTTTTTCCTCAGAAAAGAAAACGGCTAATGGAGGGATTTTGATGGATAATATCGCTTTGTGTAACAATGCCTGCACATTGCTGAATCGGATTTAAAAAACCACGTACCGGAGTCTACAGTTTAGTGGCCGTTGTTATTGATTAGGATAGAATACCTGAAAAAGTATGCTGATGTTTTCCGACCGTACAGTATACAATATTTTTTTATATACAGTATACTGTGTAATAAACCCAAAAAAATAAAAAGTATGCATTTATTCTACATGTATTACAGTATACAGTATGTGTCTTCTATACAGTACCAGTACATACTGTACAGTACAATATGTCTTCTATTTTTTTTAATACTCTTGTGATGTGCAGTACTGGGCATGCCTACAGTATACAGTACAGTATGCCTGGACAGTAGTGTCCATTCTAGAAACACTGTATTTTGTTACAGTATCAAAGGAGCCAATGGAGCAATTTAAAACAAATCAAAATGTTTGCGGCCCTCGGGGAGTGGAACAAAACATTTACCAAACATTTACAACAGTTGAACACTCACTCAAATGCGTACACCACCAGATTGTCCTTCCATGGCCGATGCCTTTAAAAGGAAACTTATCAAAATGTGGCGCTCTAAATTATCAGATAATACACAGTGATACAGGTGCAAAAAATACTAGTGCAAAAAATATATATACAAAAAATACAGTGATACTTATACAAATGTTTTAGGAAGATGCAGCTGTAACCCGGTAGAGATTGCTCAGTCAATCCTCGTGATGTGAAGTATGATGAAGTGTCCGGGAAGCGCAATATGTGAAAAGAAATATAAATCGTAATAGTCACTCCTGATGAAACCTATGTGGTGAAATGCGTAGAGTGACGTTTTTCTCCTGAGCCGGCCGAAACCCCAGGAAGTGGACGTAGCGGATGACATCATTTCCGGTTGAGTGGAACGCACCGCTGGAACGCACGCCACGAGAGAGGGGATAGGAGACATCATCCATTCGGCTGGCGAGATCCAGAGAGATCTAAATGCTTGTTTTTAATTGATACCATGTGAGTGTAACTCCCTTTTCTACTTACCAATTATAAATTGTACAGACGGTCTAAACTATGTCCAGTTGTATTTTTTATTAAGGTCCTCGGGAGTCCACATATTTGGGTGAACATTGAGTTCTGCATCTCCTGTCCACTGAGTGAAAACAACATCCTGAAAGATACCTTTATGTGCCTTATATCTTCTCACGTTTGTGAGTATTAAATATTGAGCCAAGACATCTTATTCTGATCATAATCATAACACTATTACGATTTATATTTCTTTTCACATATTGTGCTTCCCGGACACTTCATCATACTTCACATGGCCGATGCCTTGCATGGCGCAAAATGCCATTAATGCAGTCTCGAACGCCTTTCATTACAGGATCTGTAATTTAAAAAAAGCGCTGCAATTCATCCAGAATGGTCTTTCTTAAATTGTCAGGAAGCGCCTTTTTTAGGCGATTTCCTTCTTAGTTCACTTTGAAGGCCCACTCGCAGTACATCAAGTAGGACACCTGGTGCTTAAAAATTAACAAGGCATACTTGTGGGGTGCACCAGCACTCATCACCCTATACTTCTCCCTAAGTGCCGGTGGCATATCGCGCAGGATGATGTCGGGCACCGTATCGATGCGAGCGAATGTAGGTGTTCTTCTGGGAGCGAGTGTGCTTGTGGCGGCGGGCGAGGGTAGGTTGTCTGGGAGGAAGCTTTCCTCCTGTCTTGGTCGCCGTGTTGTCTCCTGGAGTTGTCTTGATGGGGTTGTCATGTTATCCTCCTCCACAACGGCATACATGTACATAAAATCTTCTGGTGGAGGGGGTGCGCTTGCTGATGGAAGGTGGTCGAAGGTCCCATTCATCACATCCATGCCACCCTCCTGCTCCGGCGTCGGGGAAACAGGGGCATGAACACCGAGCAAATTATGTATCCCCGCTATTTTAGCCATCTATCTTCTCCATCCGTTGATCCATATTTAGCATCCGTTGCTCCATATTTAGCATGGTCTCCAGAAGCAGATCTATCTTTTCCAGCACAATAGAGTTCCCGAGGATATCCACACTTATCCCATTCAGCATCCTGTCTAATGAGCTGCTTCTTGTGCATGGCATGCTGTGGACATCTGGGTGGATGGGTGCTATGGAGGATGAGATGGGGGTTCCATGGAGAGAAGCGGCAGCGTCGTCGAAGAAGGGTGGAGGAGGTGACCTGTGGATATCTGGGAGAGGAGAAGCGACAGCGTCGTTGAAGAGGGATGGAGAAAGTGACCTCTGGATTTCCGGGCGAGAAGCGGCAGAGTCGTCTAAGCGCAAAGGAGAAAGTGACCCGTGGATTTCAGAGGCACCAGCGGCAGCATCGTCGAATAGAACTGGCGAAGATGGCCTGTGGGTTTCTGGGAGGGCGGCGGCAGTGTCGAGGACGAGTAGTGGAGAAGACGGGCTGAAGATTTCAGGGAGAGCGGCGGCAGAGTCGTCGAAGCGTATGGGAGGAAGTGGTCGATGGGTTGGCTGCCATTTGTTTTGCGTGGAGTGTACATCACCGTATTTCTTCTTGACATAATAAGGCACTGACGTCTATTAAAACCATTAGCCTTTGGAGTAAGCAGAAGGTTTTCTTTATTGGCCTTAGCCTGTCGCTTTGGCCTTGGCGTGGAAACGGCAACCGCCTTTCGCTATTTCTGCATGACAGGCACGGCAGAGGCGAGTGGGTTCCTGCGTACGTAGAATCAGGGTTGATCCATGGAAGCAGATGGCACAATGCAGTACCTGACAAGGGCAAGTTCAGATAAAGATTATCGAGTGGTGGGCTATGCAAAGTGTGTAACCTTTTATGCATGGCGATGAGGTACAGGTGTTGAAAGTGGGCGTACTCTAATGTGAGTCATTACCGTATAAATACACCATCCATTTTGTGGAATCACTGCACATTGAATACACATCGACTAAACATCGAATATACATTCTCGTGTTTGTATTTCTTTCTACTTGCAGCAATGCCTGTTAAAAAGATTTCCAAGGAGCTCAGCATGCGAATTAAGGAGATGTACACGAGCGGACACCGAATTGCTACTATCCAACACTGGTTAGCTACTTCTGGCATCGTTGTGCCAGCAACCACCGTGAGCTATCATGCACACGGAAAAACCAGAGAACGCAAAAGGACACCAACGGTAACTAACGCGTAAGTATATTTATATAACTAAATGTATTTATTTTTTTATAAAATATTGTACTGTAGATCTACTAGTGTACTGTAATAGTGTACTGTAGATCTACTGTATCTAATTTTATAGTTTTAAGGTATATTTATACAGTATAGCAACGGTATATGTATATTTTTTATTGCTGCATATTATTAGAACAAGATATTGTGTACTGTAGATCTACAGTACTGTATCTAATTTTATAGTTATTTCGGTATATCTATATACAGTAACAACAGTATATGTAAAAGTTTTATATTGCTGCATATTAATAGAACAATATATTGTGTACTGTAGATCTACTGTATCTAATATTTTAGTTATTTCGATATATTTATATTACAACAGTATATATATTTTTTATATTGCTGCATATTAATAAAACAATATACTGTGTACTGTAGATCTACTGTATCTAATATTTTAGTTATTTCGGTATACAGTATTTATATTACAACAGTATATAGATTTTTTATATTGCTGCATATTTATAGAACAATATCTCACTGTATACTATTTTTACACCAAATGATGTGCTGTGCTTGTGGCCTACTGCACTGTAACTTACCGGATTGTTTTTCTTTACATTGTAGGGAGACAACTCTTCTGGTCGACAAAATAAGTGAGGAGAATGTGAGAAGAGTGCATTAAGGGTCAAATATACTCTGCAGGAAAATCACAATCTGACTGTATCCGAGACCAGCATAAAGAAGATGAGACGCAGAATTGTATGGAAATATGGACGTGTGAGGTTAGTACTGGACAGTACAGGAGGTAAAAGTGTTGTTTAAGAAACTGTACTGTACCGCTAAAATTATTTATTCCTTGTCATTACAGAGCGTACCCCATGATAAGGGACGTAAACAAAATCAAAAGAGTGGTCCAGGCCCAGGCATGGATCGACAGTGGGGAAACTTTCCAGGATTGCATCTTCACTGACGAGTCTACTGTATCGCTGGAGAGATTTGTCACCTTTCCATTCCACAAAAAGGTCGCATATCTATGAAGCCGCGGCCATAACACCCAGTGAAGATGCATGTGTGGGGTGCCATCTCTAGGCGTGTGTGACTCTTGTGCTCTCCAGACAAGCGCAGGGAAAGGGAAGGGACCCTTAGCAAGGTGGGGAGGCCGCAGGGGAGACGAAGGGAGTGAGATACCGCGCAGCTGGGGATCGGCACATGTAGTCACATGTACGCGCCACGCGTGAGAGAATGCGTGACGCGACCGGGGGTGGCCGGGCTCCAAGGTACGAGTAGGGAACCGCGGTTGCGTGCATGCTCTAAGGAGAGCGGGAACTGAGATGCGGCAGGTAAGGAGGGAGCACGCCGCAGGGGGCATGTTCCCTGATTCCTTACAGTATCCCTCCCTTCAGGATCGGACTCCGAACGATTCTTACTAGACTAGGGGGGACTATATGATCTCCCAACATTACAGGAAAGAAGGCGGGGCCACCTCTGAGGGCCCGTTTGTCGGCTCGACATAATGTGACGCTTGTGCTCTCCACACAAGCGCAGGGAAAGGGAAGGGACCATTAGCGAGGTTGGGAGGCCGCAGGGGAGATGAAGGGAGTGAGTTGCCGCGCAGCTGGGGATCGGCGCACGTAGTCATGTGACTGCGCCGCACGCAGGAGAACGCGTGATGCATCCGGAGGTGCGGTGCCTGTCTCAGAGACATGAGTGATCCAGCTGCATGTGCGCGCATGTTCTGACAGCAGAGCGGGAGTGCGCGCGTTCTCAGGCACCAACGCGGGGGTTGTGGAAAGCCACATGTGAGACGCAGGGGAGGTAGTATCCAAAGCACCAGGTCACTATAGTGGAGTGCATCCTGGAGGACGTCCAGGCTCCTTAAGGACAGAGTGCCAGTAGATCACAATAGTGGAGTGCATCCTGGAGGACATCCAGCCTCCTTAAAGGCATAGTGCCAATAACTGAAGAGTGCAGCAAAACTAAATATAAACATAAGGGTTCTTAGTCTTATCCATTGGCAAAGGAATTACAAGCCTGCCACCACGTCAAGGTGAACCCTACTAAGCAGGTACCTACACTACCCGACAGTAAACTAACCTCAGTAGTAATTGAGTGACTGTCCCAGTCTTCCAGAATCCACAGGAGATGAGTAAAGATCCCAAGGAGGTCCAGGCAGGAGCAGCATAATATGGTAGGACTTGCAGGAACCCAGACAGGTAGCCACTGAGTGCTATTTAAAGGAAGCAGCAGCTGTAAGCAATGAGAAAGTCAGAGAGAGGCTTACTTCCTGTCAGGAGGAGGAGGGCAGGATTTGCCAGGAAGCAAGATGCGTTGTTTGCTTCGGAATTCTTAAAGACACAGGATCTTGACTCGCAGCTAGAGGGCGGCGATCAGAAGAAAACAGGTAAGGAAGGAACACGCCGCAGGGGGCGTGTTCCGCACATCGTTACAGCGTGGACCAGGATGCATTGTCATCTTTGAAGTTAAAATATATCAAATATAATGTAGCCTTATGCACTGTACTGTACTAGTGTAGCCTTATGCACTGTACTGAACTATTGTGCAGTTTTTTGAGCACTTTTCTTTTCATGTTATAGGAATCATGAATAAAGCTTTCTTCCAAGACAAAATTGGGCCTGAGATTGTAGAATACATCACACGCGAGTTCCCGGATGGTCACCGTTTCTACCAGATCAACGATCCGAAGCACACCGCGACAACAGCGCATATCCTTGAGCACGGTATCAACTGGGTGAAGACGCCAGCGGAGTAAGTGTGGTAACCGTGTCTCATTTTTCCCCCACTGTTTTTACTGTGTACTGTATCTCTTAAACTAATTGTCCTTTTTTTCCAATGACAGATCGCCAGACTTCAATCCGATCGAAATGGTCTGGCATCAGCGGAAGGACCATATCCGGAAAGTGGTGAAACCCTCCAAAAAGGATGAGTTGGCGAAAGGCATACTGAGTTTTTGGAACGATGTACTCACCGTGGAACGCTGCAATAAATATATTGACCATATTGCGACTGTGTTGCCCATTGTGATTGCGCGTAATGGGCAAGCATCAGGAAGGTAGTATGGTATAGTACTGTACTGTAGTATTGTAATTACAGTACAGATTTTTTCTTTCCTAGTAGTCAGAGTATACAGTAGTTCCAGTATAGACTAGTTTGACAGTACTAACTGCCTACTGTAGTCCAATGTGGAGTAGCTATATAGTACACAATGCCATAATACAGTATGCACCTAACTGCTCAATTTTTTTCTTTCCAGAGAGAGCAGCACCAGCCATCTGGTTGCAAAGTATTTAACAGTAGTCACAGTATACAGTAGTTCCAGTATAGACAAGTTTAACAGTACTACACATCACACAATGCCATAATACAGTACGCACATAACTGCACTAATTTTTTATTTTCTTGTTTTTTCAGGAAAAAAGGATGGACTGGGGGAGAGAGGGGTGTTGTGTACAGTCTGAACTGTTTGTACAGTCAAGTGTACAGTATATAAACAGCAGTAATGATGTACACAAAACCTCTCCTCTCTCAATGAACTACTGTACTGTACACAGAATGAGGAAGAAGATAAAGACGGAAAAATTTATATTACTATATATATATTATAAATTATATATTATTAAATAATATTATTATCAATGTGCATTATTCATGTTTATCCATGTTTTATAAATGTTTTATAAATGTTTATCCAATTTCAATCTGCCAGAAGAACTTAATAAAGACTGCATTATGTATTATTCATGATTATTTTTATATTTGTATTTTTTGGTTCCTGATAAAATAAAATAAATATTTATTTACATTCACACCAAAGAAAAAGAATGAATGACAAAACAACATGAATCAGTTAATGGTTTTTTTAACTCTCAATTCTCACAATGCTGTGCAAATCAGATTTACATATCAAATTCGAGAAGGGATTTTTCCAAAGCGTTACCGTAAACAAAGCCTCAAAGGGTTGGATGGGGGGCGGGTGGGGTTGGGTAAGTCATGCGCAGTAATCAGCTAGCTCCCATCTCAAAGAGGATTAAATGCAGGCGCAGTGAGGTGACTGATGCTCGGCTAGGGACGGATTAAAAACACGACGACAAGCTTCAGAAACTTAATGACTCTGTGGAGGTGTCTATCGATAAGAGTTTCAAAACCTTGAGCGAGCCTTGTGTGTGTGCGTGGGGGAGGGGGCTACAGGGTACAGCTGCATGAAGTTCAAAGATAATGACATACTTTAATTTCAAAAGGCAGTTCATCATAATAATATGATCCCTACACCCCCAAATACAGTACGTAAAAAGCACACAAATCAACCATGTGCAGTCAAACGCACAGGGTCGCAGTCAAAAGCACAGATTGAATATCGTAATACAGTATTAAGATGGTTTTTGCAGGCTTTTTGGTCACTCACTCAAGCAAGCAGTGGTGGGCGAAGTTACAGGCACATGCGCAGTAATCACCTGCTGTCAAGCAGGAATGTGATTGAAACCAGACACACGTTCAAAGCAATGGTGTGGGAGAGATGTACTGCATTGTAGAGAAGATAAGAAGTTGAAATACCCTGCCGTGCAGTTAATTATCCTGAGCGAGGGGAGTGCGCTGTATATGCCGAAATGTGACACTGTTACAGTACTGTACACGCCTATGCGTTTCAACAATTTTCAAATGAGACATACTGTACAGTACTGCAAATGCATGTATACTTTAAAAATGCAAATTTACAATTACTGCGCGCGCACACACAGACTGACGTAGGTTGAACCGCAAAGGTATTAGACTTCCAAGACAACAGCTCACAAATGCCCCCCTGAGTTTTTACACGGCATTGCAGTATTGCAGTATTGCAGACAGCGAGAATAAAATGCTAATATCACGAGCGCTAAAATAACGCAATTCACTCCTGACCAAAAAAAACAAAAAACGCATCTGACCGAGATTATCAGAGAGCCGCGGATCTAGCCGATTTAGACTAAGGGCGGCCGCCACTGTATCTGTGTGTCTCTTTGTGTGTCTCTGTGTGTGTGTGCCTCTGTGTGTGTGCCTCTGTGTGTGTGTCTGTGTGTCTGTGTGTCTGTGTGTGTGTGTGTGTGCGTGTGTGTCTGTATTTTCCAAAGTGGGGGAGGGGCAAGTGTTGCAGCTGCTCAAGGACAATGAGCCGGTATCTGTGCATGCGCGCTGAGCTCCCTGCTACTGCGCATATGCCTCGAGCCGACGGCTACTGCGCATGTGCACCAAGCCGACAGGTATTGTGCATGTGTGCCGTTCCGACGGCTACTGTGCATGTGCGCGGCGGCTCTGCATACGCGCGCCGGCTACGCTTGAGTGGGCTGTGGCAAAAGCTTCTGTACATGCGTTGAGGGGGATGGCTTTCCCTGTGAATGACCGGCTCTGCGCATGTGCCGGAGCCACCACGCTCCTCCTTCTGAGCGCATTTGCCGGCCACAGCACTTGTGCTGGTTGCCGCGGATGACCAAACTCTTGGTGAGGTAAGTGTTGTGAGGGCTGCTTCTGCAAAGGCGCGGCCCGACGGCCTCATCTGCCAGCACTGATGTCACTTCCATAACCTACTTCCATCTCCTGAAAAACAGATTTGGTCCCAGCAAAGAAGTTTCACTTTAAAAAACAAAAACATAATGTCACTTTTTATAGAAGAAAGGCTATAGTTACTGTATCTTGAAATGTAATTTCGTTATTTCTAGTGACTCTAGAATTCATAAGCATTCATTATACATTTAGAAATAATAATGAATGAATGAATTAATTAATAGAAAAACCGGATAAGATATTTTTTATCTGAATTGCAAATAGGTTTTTACACTTATAAAGCCCATGCGATTATTTTGGAAAAGTGCAATTCTTGTAACTCATGCAAATTTTATTAATAAAGACCCCTATATGCTAGACCGGTGCTCTTTTTGAAAAACAATTTATTTTGGAAAGGTAAAAAAAAAGCCATGACCTTTAAAATCACAAGCCTAGCTGCCCCAGTACTTTCAATAAGGATGCAAAAGAATATTAAAAAACTGTTTACACAATATTAGGGACTGCAAACTCATAGGCCCTTATTCTATAAACTGTAGTAGCACAAATCTGGTGCTGTCGAACAAAAAGACTCCATTGATGTATGTCGTTACTGCAGTTTTTACAATAAGGGTAACCACAGCATCTTTGATTATGTTGCATGTTTTTAAACAAATAAAATCACAGTATCTTTGATATCAATAACACATACATTAAATAAAGTACAGTATGTTCTAACATGTTTCTCAATCTATGCCTTAGATTCAATGAGCTCTATTAACCTGTTCAGTTCCGGAGTGTCCAGCTTCCTCCGTGCAACCAACCCTGCGGCGCTAGCGATCATGTATGTATGTACGTCTTTATTTATATAGCGTAAAGCTGCAGCACATCTTGGTGGGTAAGTTATGGGGTATAAATATATGTGTGTCCCTGTACCTGTCAGCCCTCACCTTCACAAAGACTGCGTGAAAGTTGAAACGTTGTTTTTTTAGCTGAATTTAATTACTGTTTGTGAAGTCTGTGTGCCTAGATCATCTTTATTCTTGTGTACTTCTATTGGGAAAAAAACTGACCATTTGTAGCTCTAAAGACAGCTACTCAAATGGGTAAATGAACCCATAATAATCGTACCCCACCCGGTGAGTTGTGAGTGCTTCTGGCATTTTTGGGCTGTCCGCCAATCCACTTCCTCGTTTTTGGTACTTCTATTGGAACCTGCAGGACAATCCCAGATTCTGTGAGCACGGCAGATGACTTATGTTTTGCAAGTGAGATGTGTGCCAGTTAAACCTCCCTGGATTTATTTAAATAGCGCCATTAATGTACACAGCGCTTCACAGTAGTAATATATTTGATAATCATATAAATAACAAATAATACAAATAAGTGCTTCAGACATAAAAGTAACATTTAGGAAAAGGAGTCCCTGCTCCAAAGAACTTACAATCTAATCGGTTGGTAGGAAGAACGTAAAAAGACAGTAGGAGGGCGTTCTGGTACGTGCGTCTGCAAGGGGCCAAGGTTTATGTATGAGGTGTAAATGATCAGCCATGGAGCTACTCATTTTCTTCCTTAAGCAGGTGTGTTTTAAGGTGGGTCTTAAAGGTGGATAGAGAGGGGCTAGTCAGATATTGAGGGGAAGGACATTCCAGAAGTGTGGTGCAGTCAGTGAGAAAGTCAGTGTGATTGTTTTCCTGGTAACGTTGACCCCCATCAGTTTAGTTCATGTTCTGCGCTCCTGTAGAGTGCTGATGATGAACCTCACTTACAAAATGAGTAATAGATCATTAGGTGCACCGTACATCATAAGGGCCCCCAGAGTGACACCCTTCATGAAGTATGCTGTACAGTATGTTAATAGGTCACTGAATGGGTTAAATTAGGGCAAATAATTTGGTTAATGTCATGTTTTTGCTTTATTGAATACTGCATTAATTAACGGGTGTTAATCAGAAAGACTGTGTTTATTGCAAAAGGTCTGAATTGTTGCTGATGGGTGAGAAAGACAAGCTCTGCTGGTATAGCCACTCATATACCCTTTATGACTCGTTTCTCCCCTTGCTGTTTTTATGTGCCACAAATAAAGCATTTTTGTACCAGCAACGAGCAGTTCAGCTACTACTTTTCCCCTCCGCTGGTGCACCGTCTCACATATCCTGGCTTTATGGACACTCTCAAGACTGGAGCAGATGAGTTGTTCTCCTGCAAGTGTGTTGTCAAAAAGTTTTCCGTGCAGCTGGGACACTCCTAACTGACCGCGGGACAAAACTGTCCCATGGTAGCATTGAAATGATCGCTTTACTCAAGATAAATAAGCATATGATTCCTCAGAAATGTATGTCCCCTGCACCCAGACATCCAGATGGTCAGTAGCAGCAGGTTAATTGCTAAGATTGCAACACTACCAGAGCCACCACTCTACCACTACTATATCACTTAAAAAAGACCATGCAAAAATAGCTGTTGTCTCCAGTATCAGTGCTTCTTTCAGGGATGTTGTCAGTAAGCACAACTAGTACCAATTTGGCACTGGTTAGTATGTGGCATTGTCAACTTGGCATTGGCACAGTGCTTGGCTTGGTGTGTTTATAAATATATTTATGTCCGACTGCAAAACCAGTTTCTGTTCCATCTATCAGTAACACACAGGTGGGAGGGAAAGCCCAAAAAACAAGGACATACTCCATTTTGTTACAATTTTGATCACAATAATTAGTAACCTGTGAACACTAAGGGCATCATGCAGTAAGCAGCGGAAAGGCAATTCTCGCCACTTTCCCGCCAAAAATGGCTACCCCTATTTAGTAAGGGGCGAGAAAGTGGCGAGAATAAAAAAAACGCCAGTTTTGTTGGCGGTTTTTTTTTCCCGCCGGTGACGAGGCGACAAGGCATTTTCCACCTAAAATAGAAACATTTTCCGCCACGCTGTATTCTAGTAGTGGCGAGTAGCTTAGCGGAGCTATTCGCCACTCTAGAATGGCGTTTTTATGGCGAATCAGCCACGCAAGAAAAAGTTGGCAAGTTGATGGTGAGAGGCTGCTGATGAGTGGCGGATCGGCACTTAGAAAAATTTCTGGCCTTTTTCCTGGCTGGGATTGATGACGGTGGTCTCCGGAGCTGATACCATTAATACCAGCACCGGACCCTCCCGGCATGCATCCGAGGCAGGAAAAATGCATTTAAAGGCCACTTCATTACCTTAGCGGCTAACCGCTAAGGCAATGAAAGGGTTAAACAGCCGTGCCAGGTTTATTGTGTGTAGTGGGGGTGGGTGAAGGGGGTTTAATAAGGGTTGGCCCTTGTTGTTTGTTTAGGGCTTGCGGGGGGGTTGCGGGTGTGCTTAACCCCTTCATGACCGTAGCAGTTAATACCGCTATGGTCATGAAGGGGTTAAACCCACCCACAAGCCCTAAACAAACCACCATTGGGGCTAATACCCCCTTCACCCACCCCCGCTACCCACAATAAAAAGAAAACACACACAACAGCCCCACACTAACTAAAGAAATATATATATACTAGCTGATATACCCGGCGTTGCCCGGGCGTGGAAGGGCAGGGGGGGTGGGGCGGGGCGTGGAAGGGCAGGGGGGGCCAAGGGGCGTGGAAGGGCAGGGAGGGCAAAGGGCATGGAGGGGTGGGGGGGCAAAGGGCAGGGAGGGGTGGGGGGGCAAAGGGCAGGAAGGGGCAGGGTGGCAAAAGGTAGGGAGGGGCGGGGGGCAAAGGGCAGGGAGGGGTGGGGGGGCAAAGGGCAGGAAGGGGCAGGGTGGCAAAAGGTAGGGAGGGGCGGGGGGCAAAGGGCAGGGAGGGCAGGGGGGCCAAAGGGCAGGGAGGGGCAGGGGGGCCAGAGGGCAGGGAGGGGCAGGGGGGCTAAGGACAGGGACAGGCAAGAGGACAGGGAGGGTCAAGAGGGCAGGGAGGGGCGGTGGGGCAAGAGGGCAGGGAGAGGCGGAGGGGGCAGAGGGCAGTGAGGGGCGGGGGGGCCAGAGGGCAGTGAGGGGTGGGGGGGCCAGAGGGCAGGGAGGGGCGGGGGGGCCAGAGGGCAGGGAGGGGCGGGGGAGCCAGAAGGCAGGGAGGGGCAGGGGGGTCAAAGGGCAGGGCGGGGTGGGGGGGGGCAAAGGGCAGGGAGGGGCAGAGGGGGGGCCAAAGGGCATGGAGGGGTGGGGGGGCCAAAGGGCAGGGAGGCGCGGGGGGCTAAGGGTAGGGAGGGGCGGGGGGGCTAAGGGCAGGGAGGGGTGGGGGTCTAAGGGCAGGGAGGGGCAAGATGGCAGGGAGGGCAGGGGGGAAAGAGGGCAGGGGGGCAAGAGGGCAGGGAGGGCAGGGGGGCAAGAGGGCAGGGGGGCAAGAGGGCAAGGGGCAAGAGGGCAGGAAGGGAGGGAGGGGGGCAAAGGGCCGGGGGCAAGAGGGCAGGGGGGGCAAGAGGGCAGGGGGCAAGAGGGCAAGGGGGCAAGAGGGCAGGGAGGGAGGGAGGGGGCAAAGGGCAGGGGGGGAAAGAGGGCAGGGGGGGCAGGAGGGCAGGGGGGCAAGAGGGTAGGGAGGGATGGGGGCAAAGGGCAGGGAGGGCAAGAGGGCAGGGGGGCAAGAGAGCAGGGGAGCAAGAGGGCATGGGAGGCAAGAGGGCAGTGGGGCAAGAGGGCAGGGAGGGAGGGGGGCAAAGGGCAGGGGGGGCAAGAGGGCAGGGTGGCAAAGGGCAGAGGGGCAAAGGGCAGGGAGGCAAAGGGCAGGGGGGCAAAGGGGAAAGGCGCAGGGGGAGGGAGGGCAGGGGGAGGGAGAGCAGGGGGAAACGGGCAGGGGGCAAAGGGCAGGGGGCAAAGGGCAGGGGGAGGGAGGGCATGGGGAGGGAGGGCAGGGGGAGGGAGGGCAGGGGGCAAGGGCAGGGGGAGGGAGGGCAGTGGGCAAGGGCAGGGGGAGGGAGGGCAGGGGGCAGGGGCAGGGGGAGGGAGGGCATGGGGCAAGGGCAGGGGGAGGGAGGGCATATAACACCAACAACACCTATACCCCCCTAACATACAGTATTGTAATGGTCACAATGACTATTATCCACAAATGGATAATAGTGCATGTGTCCATTTAAAATACATACAGAACAATAAATACATTAAATAAATGTAGCACTCACCCATGTCCGGCTGCCACGATGAAGGCCATCCTCATCTTCATCCTGCTAATGCCCCATCCGCTTCTGCAAAACAGACACAAGAATAAAAACATCCAATGTAATGTCCCCTAACCCCTTAATCACCATAGTGGTTATTAACTGCTACAGTCATTAAGGGGTTAACCCACCATCACCCACATACCCTCCCCCACTACCCCCCCAGCCCCTGAGGCCTAACCACCCTCACCCACTACCCACAAGGGAGTCCTACCACATACCCTTGGGGCCAATACCCCCTCCCCCCACCCCACCACATACAGTACAATAATGTGCCAAATGACTATTATCCAGATAGGGATAATACATTATTTGGCCATTATTAAACACATTAACTAGCATAGTAAAATAAAGACAATTCTACTGACCTCTTCAATAAGAAGGCCCAGTCGCCAGCATCATGCTTGTTGTCCGTTGCCAAAATAATACATAGCCAATACATTGCAATGGCATTCACATATCAATGAACCCCTTAATCACCATATTGGGTACTAACCGCAAAGGTAATTAAGGGGTTAAGCCATCCTGGCCACATACCCACCCTTCACACATTCCTTTGTACAGTGGCTTCATCATGAAAAAAAAAAAGAAACAAAAAAAATTATATATATATATATATATATATATATATATATATATATATATATATATATATATATATATATATATATATATATATATATATATATACATGATGATCCAATATACAACTAAAAGTGTCAGGGTTAACAAAAACATGCTCCAATAAAAATACAGCTTATCCATAACATCCTCAATGAAATACAATGCCATTTCCAAAACAAATCTAATGTCATCATCCAATCTAAAGCATCATATGCCAATCCAAAGTCTCAAATGCCACTTAAAACATTGCATTTACATTGTATACATGCTGCATAAAATGTAAGCTACATGTAGACGCTGCAAATCAATGTTAACAATACAATATTTCAAATAAAATAGCTTTACATCAAAAGAAGTATACTATGTAATCCAATAAAGTCACCATCAATCAATTAACATACATGAATTACATCCCAAAACAATTAAAATAGCATCCATACCAATTACACAATTAACTATAGCAACCGTTACAGAGAACAAGTTACCATCATACAAAATAGGACACCAACAATTACAATATTCTAAAGCAAGCCTCACCATTACCTAAAGTACAGCATAGAAGCCCAAAAATTACATCTATCTAATTATAAAATACATTGAACACACATCTATGCATAGCAGAATAGCCACAATCATTTAAAATAGTGCAAAGCAAGCTTTTAAAACAATATCATTTCTTACCCTGTATGTATATATCTCTCTAGACATACATACATACATACATACATACATACATACATACATACATACATACATACATACATACATACATACATACATACAGTGGCAAGAAATGATGTCACTATAAAAAAAAAAAAAAAACACAGTTACATTAAATACATTTCTTTAGTTCACTTACCATTACTTGACCCACTCATCGACTCCCGTTGAACAGCTTAGTCACGAACCAATCCACGAACAGGAACCCATAAAATAATAAACCAGAAAATAATAAACATTAAAAAAATAAAACACGAAAGTACCATGTGACAGGCTTTCAATGACGTCATATCCGTTATTCCCCAAGCCTCTGTCACATGGTCTACTAGAGCCAATCAGAGATGGGATGGAGTTCCCACGCTCTGATTGGCTGCCGTACCATGTGAGGGCGGCCATGTTTCTTTTAATGACGTCATCTTAAAGGCAATTGAAGCAAAGCCATTCTGATTGGCTGTGCTTTCATTGCCTTTAAGTGACGTCATCTTTTTTTTTTGTATCGGCCAAAACACATGGTTTTCACAGCCCAATCAGGGCCGTAGAAACCATGACGAAAATGTGACGTCATAGGCCTTTTAAAGCATACACTGGTGACACGTTTAATCCTTAGTTGGCTAGTTCCGCAAGCCGGGAGATTTCCCGGCTTGCTAGCCAAATCCCCTCGGCGTGCCGCGCGTCACGGATGCGCGGTCACGCTTCATCGGGTGCCTGCGCCCCATGCACACGTGCCCAGGGCTCCCCGAGGGAGCCCTGGTGTCCCGCGATGTGGGGGACGGTGGTGGGGGTTTCCGGGGGACCCGGCGGACCCGGAGAGGGGAGGGGGAAGCCCCGATCGGAGGACCGCTCCTCCGAGGCTTCGGTGCGCGCACGGGACACCCCGGCGCGCGCCCGGTTACTGTCGCGGCCGAGACCGGGTAAATGTAAGAATAAACTCGGCCGCGACAGTATGTCGTCTCATTTTGAAGCCAGACGCCGAGGAGGAAGGACCTCCTACAGAAGAAGAAGGCCAGGGCGTGGCAGCAGACAGGAAGAAGACCCCGGAAGAAGATAGAAGAAACAAGAATACAGATGAAGATGGATTAGAAGTAGAAGACCCCTGGATTGTCGTGTTTTATTATTTTAATGTTTATTATTTTCTGGTTTATTATTTTATGGGTTCCTGTTCGTGGATTGGTAAGTGAGTAAGCTGTTCAACGGGAGTCGATGAGTGGGTCAAGTAATGGTAAGTGAACTAAAGAAATGTATTTAATGTAACTGTGTTTTTTGTTGCTTTTTACATGTGTTGTTTTTTTTTTATAGTGACATCATTTCTTGCCACTGTATGTATGTATGTATGTATGTATGTATGTATGTATGTATGTATGTATGTATATATGTATGTATGTATGTATGTATATATGTATGTATGTATGTATGTCTAGAGAGATATATACATACAGGGTAAGAAATGATATTGTTTTAAAAGCTTGCTTTGCACTATTTTAAATGATTGTGACTATTCTGCTATGCATAGATGTGTGTTCAATGTATTTTATAATTAGATAGATGTAATTTTTGGGCTTCTATGCTGTACTTTAGGTAATGGTGAGGCTTGCTATAGTATATTGTAATTGTTGGTGTCCTATTTTGTATGATGGTAACTTGTTCTCTGTAACGGTTGCTATAGTTAATTGTGTAATTGGTATGGATGCTATGTTAATGGTTTTGGGATGTAATTCATGTATGTTAATTGATTGATGGTGACTTTATTGGATTACATAGTATACTTCTTTTGATGTAATGCTATTTTATTTGAAATATTGTATTGTTAACATTGATTTGCAGCGTCTACATGTAGCTTACATTTTATGCAGCATGTATACAATGCAAATGCAATGTTTTAAGTGGCATTTGAGACATTGGATTTGCATTTGATGCTTTAGATTGGATTTTATTTATTTATTTTTATTTATAAAATATTTTACCAGGAAGTAATACATTGAGAGTTACCTCTCGTTTTCAAGTATCTCCTGGGCAAAGAGTAAAACAAATAGTACATGGTTACAAGTACAGTTTCATAAATGAACAGGGTATACATTATATACAAGACATTGCGTGCACAGTTAAAGAAAATATATATTATGAGCATATGAAACAGTTACAGACCAGGTTAAAATGTGAAACAGCCTTAGATTTGAAAGAACTTAAACTGGTGGTGGATGTGAGAGTCTCTGGTAGGTTGTTCCAGTTTTGGGGTGCACGGAAGGAGAAGGAGGAACGTCCGGATACTTTGTTGAGCCTTGGGACCATGAATAGTCTTTTGGAGTCTGATCTCAGGTGATAAGTGCTGCAGGTGGTAGGGGTGAGGAGCTTGTTCAGGTAGCTGGGTAGCTTGCCCATGAAGAATTTAAAGGCAAGACAGGAAAAGTGAACTTTGCGCCTAAACTCTAGTGTTGACCAATCTAGTTCTTTGAGCATTTCACGGTGATGTGTGTTGTAGTTGCATTGGAGAACAAAACGACAAATTGAATTGTAGAGGGTGTTAAGTTTGCTAAGGTGGGTTTGAGGAGCCGAGCCATATACTATGTCTCCATAGTCAATAATTGGCATTAGCATCTGCTGTGCGATACGCTTTCTGACCAGGAGACTTAGGGAGGATTTGTTCCTGTAAAGTACCCCTAGTTTGGCATAGGTCTTGGTTGTCAAGGTATCAATGTGCATCCTGAATGTTAAGTGGGAGTCAAACCATAAGCCCATGTATTTAAAACTAGTGACAGGTGTTAGGGTGGTGTTAGCGTTGGTTCTAATCAGGAGCTCAGTCACTGGAAGCTTTACAAATTTAGTCTTGGTCCCAAATACCATTGTTACAGTCTTGTCAGTGTTTAAAAACAGTTTGTTTTGGGAAATCCAGTTTTCGAGTCTCAAAAAGTCAGACTGAAGTATGTGTTGAAGGTCAGAGAGGCTATGACTGTGTGCATATAGGATTGTGTCATCTGCATACATGTGTATTGAGGCTTCCATACAAGCTGTGGGAAGATCATTAATGAACACTGAGAAGAGTAGGGGCCCCAGAACAGAGCCTTGCGGGACACCACAGGTGATATCCAGGGGGTTGGAGTTAGAGCCTGAGATGGACACAAGTTGGGATCTTCCTGATAGGTTGGACTGAAACCAGTTTAAAGCATGTTTCCCTATTCCAGAGCTCTGGAGTTTGTTAAGCAGGATAGCATGATCGACTGTGTCAAAAGCCTTTGAAAAATCTAGGAATACTGCACCAGTGAGTTATCCCCGTTCCATTCCACACTGGATTTCATTGCAAACTTTTAGCAGGGTGGTTATGGTGGAGTGTTTGGGGCGAAATCCAGATTGTAATTGGCTAAGGGAAATTTGTCTTGGTGTAGAAATCGCTTAATTGGGAGTGGACACATTTTTCCATGACTTTGGATATAATTGGGAGAAGTGATATTGGCCTGTAGTTTGAGACAGTGTTTTTGTCCCCACTTTTGACGATTGGGACAACTCTGGCAGTTTTCCAGGTCTTAGGGATATGGCCTGCAGACAGGATAGAGTTGACTATGGACGCAATTGGTTTGGCAATGGCTGGGGCACCAAGTCGTAGGAACCTAGATTGTAGTAAGTCGGGTCACATTGGCTGCTTAGTTTTAGTTTGAGGAGCGCTTGTATAATCACATTTGATTTGTTTAGGAAATTGCATTGTATTTCATTGAGGATGTTATGGATAAGTGGTATTGCCATTGCCAGGATGGCTTAACCCCTTAATTACCTTTGCGGTTAGTACCCGAGAAGGCGATTAAGGGGTTCATTGATATGTGAATGTCATTGCAATGTATTTGCTATGTATTATTTTGGCAACGGACCACAAGGATGATGCTGGCGACAGGGCCTTCTTATTGATGAGGTCAGTAGAATTTTCTTTCTTTTAATATGCTAGTTAATGTGTTTAATAATTGCCAAATAATGTATTATCCCTATCTGGATAATAGTTATTTGGCACATTATTGTACTGTATGTGTTGGGGTGAGGGAAGGGGGTATTGGCCCCAAGGGTATGTGGTAGGACTCCCTTGTGGGTAGTGGGTGAGGGTGGTTAGGCCTCAGGGGGTGGGGAGGTAGTGTGGGAGGGTATGTGGGTGATGGTGGGTTAACCCCTTAATGACTGTAGCGGTTAATAACCGCTATGGTGATTAAGGGGTTAGGGAACATTACATTTGATGTTTTTATTCTTGTGTCTGTTTTGCAGAAGCGGATGGGGCATTAGCAGGATGAAGATGAGGATGGCCTTCATCGTGGCAGCCGGACATGGATGAGTGCTATATGTATTTAATGTATTTATTGTTCTGTATGTATTTTAAATGGACAACTGCACTATTATCCATTTGTGGATAATAGTAATGTTGCCCATTACTGTATTATATGTTGTGTATTGCTATGTTTATTGGGGGCAATTGTCCCCAATAAACATACTATTATGCGTTAACTCCTTCATTGCCTTAGCGGCTATCCACTATGGTAATGAAGCAGCATTAATGTATTTTAATAATATTGTGCGTGAGCAGGGGGTCCCCTGAGCTGAACCGCATTGATTTGTGGCTCAGAGACCCCCTGCTTCCCGAGTTACAGGCCCCGGTTTGGGGCATCGGTTACAGTGTCGACGCTATGTTTATTGCAGGCACGTAGCGTATGGTACGCTATAAACATGGCGGAGACACTGCCCACCCGATCACACATACCGGGGCCTGTAACTCGGGAACCAGGGGGTCCCTGGTCCACAAAGCTATGCGGTTCAGCTCAGGGGACCCCTGCTCACTGTACAGTATTATTAAAAAAATATTCATGCTGCTTCGCTACCATAGCAGATAGCCGCAAAGGTAAGGAACAAGTGTTTATTGTTATGTGTGTTTTACTCATAGTGTAGATGTGCAGAAGGTCTCTGGAGCTGAACCGCTTTGGTTTTAGGTCCGGGGACCCCCTGCTTCCCAATATACAAGCCCCTTTATGGTGTGCCGGTATCCCTCTGCTTTGTTTACATTCCGCGGTCACGTGATCGGGACCTTTAAATGCAGAGGGATACCGGCACCTCATAAAGGGGCCTGTATCTCGGGAAGCAGGGGTCCCCGGACCTGAAACCAATGCGGTTCAGCTCCGGAGACCCCCTGCACATGTACACTATGAATAAAAATGGTTTTAAAAATAATTTTTAATGTGCCGATGTTTGCGCCGAGAGAGCAGCAGATCTCTCTCTGCTGCAAACACATCTCGGCAGGGGACGGCTCCTCACAGCTTCTCACCAGGCAGCCGTCTCGCCACTGGTTACTAGCCATTTTATCAAATGGTGGTGGCGCATTCATTCGCCAGGTATTCGCCCCTTACAGCATACAGCGAGTTTAACACGCCAAAAACATGACTAATTGCTAAACTGGCTAATGCATTTTTTCGCTGCTTACTGCATGATACCCTAGGTCGGCACTCTTTGGGGCCAATTCAGGTAGCTTCGATGTTATCACTGCAACATCGAACATGTTGACATGTTCCTACTGTACAGTATGATATTTCTGTAAAAAATTTATTTAGTTTGATATATCGCATGTTAGATACCATTTATTACAAAAGTGACATATCACACAAGGTAGTAGTTGCTTTAATAGCTAAATTAACTTCACATTCAATTTCTCTTCAGCAGTCAGAAAGAGCTGTGCAAAGAAAAGCTGCATCTTGTGGTTTGAAGCAGGAGAACCTGGTTCAATTCCCGGTGTTGGCTCCTTGTGACCTTGAGCAAGTCACTTTATCTCCCTGTGCCTCAGGCACCAAAAACATAGATTGTAAGCTCCACGGAACAGGGACTGTGTCTGCATAATATCTCTGTAAAGCACTACATAAAACTAGCAGCGTATACAAGAACATGCTATTATTAATATTATCTCCCTGAACAGCTCTTACAGGCGATCGCGCTGTTTTTATTTTAATTTTAAAAACATAGTATTGAAGCAGGGGGTCTCTGGAGCTGAACCGCATTCATTTAAGGTCCCAGGACCCCTTGCTTCCCAAAGTATCAGGTGCCGGTATCTCCTGCCAGTTTAAATGTCCCGTGTCACAGCCCACGTGACCAGGACATTTAAACTTAAAGGAGATACCAGGGCATGTACCTCAGGAAGCAGGGGGTCCAAGACCTGAAATTAATGTGGTTCAGCTCCAGAGGCCCCATGTGGTACAGATGCAGCCACCAGTATCCGACCACTTCCCTGGGAAAATACAGGGGCAATCTCACAGTAAATGCTGCAATATTTCTGTAAGATTCTGCAGTCAGACTAATGGCCCATCGGATTAACAAAGCAGGGGTCCCTCACTGTGTTAATCCAATGGGCCATTAGTCTGGCTGCAGAAATCTCACAGAAATGTTGGTTTACTGGGAGATTGTCCCATATTTTCCAAGGCAAGTGGTCGGATACTGGTGGCTGCATCTGTAGATGTGGGAGAGAAGGGCAAGGTTTCACAGGTGGGGACATGAGTGGAGAAGCACAGTTGCCCCAGGGAGGGGGGTTAGGCCTCCTGGGTGGGTAACAGAAGAGGGAGTTAACCCCTTAATTACCATTGTGATTAATAACAGCTAAGGTGATTAAAGCGTTACAGACCAGTAGTAATTAGTTTTTTTTTATTTTACTATCGGTGCCACAGAGGAGGAAGACCAGAAGGACTAGAATGGCCTTAATTCTGGCTATAAATACAACTTGTATTTACTATATGCTTGCTGGGTAATGTTTTATTTTTAATGTTAAAATGCGCTATTATCCAGAACTGGATAATTCCACCTGCACTGTACTTTGCCTTAAACACTCCACGTTTGGTCCGCGGTTCACCAGCACATGTGCTGCATCAAGTTGTAGATGAAGCTGACTGCATCTGTGCTTCCTCTAACACATAACTTTTTCAAGAGAGTGTGTTTGAAGGAGATGAAATGATAACCACCCACACGCTCAACTAAGACGCAACCACTAACACTGGCTGAACAGTAGTAGGAGCAGCATGTTCTTAAGACATTCAAACAACAGGAGTTGCTGCAGCCACAGTACTTTAGCGACTCCTAATGTTGGTACCATGAAACTCCACTGCCATCATCACTCATAATAAAAATAAAATAAACAAAAACATCTCTCTCTAATCTCTCTCTCTCTCTCTCTGTAATTTCTCTCACTCTCCCTGCCTGTTGCTCTGTGCCTTCTTTGCTACCAGTCCAGTCCCACACAGCCTCTCCCGTCGCCCACAATCACAAAAATAGCAGACAGGAAGTTACAGTGAAAAAATAAATGCACTCAGAGTAATTTAGTCTGCGGTTTCTGAAGAGACTGCATGGACCGAATCTGAGTAAAGAGCGCCTAACCCGTCTGCGGATTTCTGTGCGCAGATCAGATTGTACACAAAAAACAGCTGAAAATCCATGCATCGGATTTTACAGGTTTGCCCATCTCTAAATGAGAGTTCACAGACACTTGGGACCATATTTATGAAGTGGTGCTATACCTTAAGACATCTAGCAGTACCAAAAGACACCTTATGGCTCATTCAGTTTAAGACGCCTAAAAGTTTGGTCATAAGGTTTCTTCCGGTGCCAGAAGCTGTCTAACAGAATAGCTCCGCTTAGTAGATATGTTCCATCGCTATCGTAGTTATTAGTTATAGTAATTAGTATTTAATTATTGACTTAGTTTCGTATAATATAAAGAAAATTGCCATGGAAATACAATATTTGCTCATTTTCAAAGACACATATTTCTCTATTGGTTTTGAAGACATACTGTACATACAGTATCGTTTTTAAATACATATTTTCAGTATACCATAAACTGTAACTTAATTATATTTTGCTGAAGACTTTGCCTTAATTGAGAATTCTGACAAACAGGCATTATTGACACAGTCTCACCATCTGTTTTATTAAAAACAATTCTCTGGCAGCAAATAAAAAATTATTGCTGCACTTTGAGCTGTAAGAACAAAATTAAATTGCTCTCAATAGAACTTTATAGTTTAAATTAAATATTAAACACAAAATTACTGCATGAAGGGAAAATAACTAAACAAAAGGAGCATATGATTTTCTTGTCTTTTTGTTTGGTTAACCATTATTGTTGTAGATCAATTATTTTTCAAAGTGTTTTTCCTTTTATAAACTATGTATTAATAGTTGCTTTTCTAGATTGGGATTAGCCCTGTTAGTATAATTTTTGACATTTGAAATATTCATAAACTCTGTTGAGGAAAATTATTATCCTCTCCCTGACTGTTTTCTGGTACTCTGTAATGCCCGAGACAGAATACTGTGCATTATAAACCATTTGGTTTATTTTATTTATTTATAAAATGTTTTACCAGGAAGTAATACATTGAGAGTTACCTCTCGTTTTCAAGTATGTCCTGGGCATAGAGTTAAGATGACAAAAAATACATGGTTACAAATACATAGTTACATAACTGAACAGGGTATACATTATATACAAGACATTGCATGCACAGTTAGAGATAATATATATTATAGGCGTGTGTAACAGTTACAGACCAGATAAAAATGTGAGACAGCTTTAGTTTTGAAAGAACTTAGACTGGTGGTTGCTGTGAGAGTCTCTGGTATATTGTTCAAGTTTTGGTGTGCATGGTAAGAGAAGGAGGAGCGGCCGGATACTTTGCTGAACATTGGGACCATGACCAGTCTTTTGGAGTCAGATCTCAGATAAGTGCTGCATGTTGTAGGGGTGAGGAGCTTGTTCAGATAGACGGGTAGCTTGCCCAGAAAGTATTTGAGGGTAGAAAGGAAAGATGAACTTTGCTCCGTGACTCAAGTGATGACCAATCTAGTTCTTTGAGCATTTCGCCGTGATGTGTGTTGTAGTTGCATTGGAGAACAAAACGGCATATTGAATTGTAGAAGGTATCAAGTTTGCTAAGGTGGGTTTGGGGTGCCAAGCCGTATACTATGTCCCCATAGTCGATAATTGGCATTAGCATCTGCTGTGCGATACCCTTTCTGACCAGTAGACTTAGGGAGGATTTATTCCTGTGAAGTACAACTAGTTTGGCATAGGTTTTGTATGCCAGGGTATCAATGTGCATCCCAAATGTTAAATGGGAGTCAAACCATATGCCCAAGTATTTAAAACTAGTAACAGGAGTTAGGGTGGTAATAGTGTTGGTTCTAATCTGGAGCTCAGTCATTGGAAGCTTTAAAAATGTAGCCTTGGCCCCAAATACAATTGTTACAGTCTTGTCAGTGTTTAAAAACAGTTTTTTTTTGGACATCCAATTTTTCAATTCTCTAAAAGTCAGATTGAAGTATGTGTTCAAGGTCGGAGAGGCTAGGCTATGTGCATATGAGATTGTGTCAAATGCATACATGTGTATTGAAGCTCCCTTACAAGCTGTAGGAAGATCATTGATGAACAATGAGAAGAGTAGGGGCCCCAGAACAGAGCCTTGCGGGACACCACAGGTGTTTTCCAAGGGGTTGGAGTTAGAGCGTGAGATAGACATATGTTGCGATTTACCTGATAGGTAGGAATGAAACCAGTTTAAAGCAAGCTTCCCTATTCCAGAACACTGGTGTTTGTTAAGCACGATAACATGATCAACAGTATCAAAAGCCTTTGTAAAATCTAGGAATATTGCACCATTGAGTTGTCCACGTTCCATTCCACACTGGATTTCATTGCAATCTTTTAGCAGCGCAGTTCCCGTTGAGTGTTTGGAGTGAAAGACAGATTGAAATTGGCTAGGGAAATTTGTCTTGGTATAGTAATCGCTTAATTGGGAGTCAACACATTTTTCCATGACTTTGGATAGTATTGGGAGAAGAGCAATTGGCCTGTAGTTTGAGACAGTGTTTTTGTCCTTACTTTTGAGGATTGGGACAACTCTGGCAGTTTTCTAGGTCTTAGGGATATGGTCTGCAGACAGAATAGAGTTGACTATGGAAGCAATTGGTTTGGGAATGGCTGGGGCACCAAGTGTTAGGAACTGTCCAGCCTTCCTGCCTCTCACCTATTTCCCCTACAATCTATCCTAAACGTTGGTGCCAGAATTGCTCTACTCTTTCCTAAATCTGTCTCTGCATCTCCCCTCCTGAAATCCCTCTCCTGGATTCCGATCAAATCCCGCATCTCGCACTCAATTCTCCTCCCCACTTTTAAAGCTTTCACTCTTCTACCACTTCTTACATCTCAGCCCTAATTTCTCGCTATGCACAATCCAGACTCTTGCGTTCTTCTCAAGGATATCTTCTTTGTATCCCCTTGGTATCTAAAGCCCTCTCCCGCCTTAAACCTTTCTCACTGACTGCCCTGCACCCCTGGAATGCCCTTCCCCTCAATACCCAACTAGAACCCTCTCTATCCACATTTAAGACCCACCATAAGACACACTTGCTTAAAGAAGCATATGAATCGCACTGTTGATAATACTGGACACATGATACATAAAGCTTGGCTCCCTGCAGACGCACTTATCAGAATGCCCTCCTACTGTCTCTGTACGTTCTCCCTACCTACCAATTAGATTGTAAGCTCCTCGGAGCAGGGTCTCCTTTTCCTTAATGTTACTTTTATGTCTGAAGCACTTATTCCCATGACCTTTTATTTATATTATTTGTTATTTATATGATTACCACGTGTATTGCTACTGTGAAGCGCTATGTACATTAATAGTGCTATATAAATAAAGACATACAATACAGTACAACTTAGATAGCAGTAAGTCAGGTCCACATTGGCTGCTTTGTTTTAATTTGAGGAGCGCTTGTGCAATCTTCTCTTTGGATACTGGGACAAATGGAAAATTGTGAGCAGTGTTGGGAGAGGGTGGGGCTATAGGGGTACTCTCAGAATTAGGTTCATGTTTGTGGTTTGTGTTGAATTTCACTAATAAGTTAGTAGCACACCCCACAAAGTAATCATTGAATGCATTTGCAATGTCAGAGACATTTGTCAGATTAATATCCTCCTTAGTGATATTACTTGGTTGTTGGTGACTAGAAGGCTGAAATATATTGTTGATAACCTTCCAGAAGTTAGCTGGATTTGATGTATTCTGGAGGAGATTGTCAGAGTGATATTGTGCTTTTGCATGCCTTGTTTGCCTTGTGCACATATTCCACAGGCATCTGTAGTTATTAAGATCCTTGGTAGTGCCAGTTAATTTGTAGCTTTTCCACAAGGCATCCCTGAAATGGAAGAGTGCTCTGAGGTCAGTTGTAACCCACGGAAGGTGGGCTTATACTCTGATTCTGCTTAGTGGAGCATGGGTATCACACAGTTTTAAAAACTCAGATTGGAAATAGACGAGCACAGTATCAGGGTCGGAAATTAAATCGATTCTGTGCCAAGGGCAGTTGGTAAGGTCAGCCAGAAACTGTTGTGGGTTCAAGTTTCTAAATGCTCTAGTGAGGAGAAAGTCAGGGCTTGATTGAGGTTGTTTCATTTTCCTTACACAGTACACTATTGCATGGTCACTGAAAATGTCTGGAAGGAGGCTAGAGGATTGGATTCTGATGGGATTTGAGGAGAGCATCCAGTCTAGCAAGGAATGGTTGTGAGATTTCAGGTTTGTCCGTGTGGGTTGGGAAATGAGTTGCATTAGGTTAAGTGACTTGAGTTGTATCTCGATTTTGTGATTTGACACCCCCATGGTGTCTAAAATGGACAGTCACAATACAGGACAAAATGTACAGTACCTTGCTTTAATAAAAATACTAAAAAAAATGTCAATGAAAGAACCAAATAAAAAATATAATCAGTGCAGTTTTGTCAATATGTAAATACAAAAGAGAGAAGTAAAAATCACAATTACACCCTGTCAGACTGCTAAGCATAAGCCATGATGTATCAGATGATAGATGGAAGACAGGCCACACAGATTTGAAAAATATCAAATGCATTTATTAAGCTAACACAACTTTTCGACTGCAATGGTCTTTATCAAGTGCAAGTGGCTTAATTACCAAGTCCCAAATGGCCCATTATATAACACACACAATACCCCAAATTCTCACTGTTCAATAAACCTAGATGTAACATGTGTGTAGTGCTGCCTCATCATCCAGCGACGATGTCCTATCTGACGTGAGGAAAGCCCCTAATTTACATAGTGTCCTCTAGCGCATCCAGTACATTATTCTATGTCCGCAATGTCACGTGATCATGATCCTCCGACGACATCCTCGTCATCTCCTGGAACGCATCCGCCTTGCGCTGCGTGTCACGTCTCGGTCTCCCGATTTCACTGACGTCATCTTGCTTCATGGCTTTGATTGGCGGCATCTGGGTCATCTGATCCCACATCCTCCTCAATGCTTTCATTCTCTGTAGTGGCGTCCGGTATCACTTAGTAACGGAGGTGATCATCGTCTGGATGTAAACATACACGATTCGTGCACATAAAACAAAAGGACAAAGAAAGGACTATATAAGCATAGGTGATTGAACAGTGACTATCCCAGAATACTAAAACCTGATGTAACCATTAACCAGTGGAAAAAAACATTCCAAATGTGGTCATAATATATCCAATGGCTATAACAAAATCACAGGGGAGTATAGACATAAGCAGATCCATAGCAGCAACAGCAAACAGTGGCAGCATCACTAATAAAAAATATAGTTGCAACTACACTAGAGCAATGTGGTTTATCTATCTTCAATAAAGTAGCTAAGGGACAAAAAGTCATTTAACCCGTTGGGATATACTGTGTCTAATGTATGTATTCAATATGCCTCACGTTATAATAATAAAACATCCTTCCTTTCCCCACAGATTCCCTTTGTCACCTAACTGTGCCTGCGGGCGAACATAGATAAGCGATCGGTATGATTTCAGTCCTGGGACCGCTCTCGGATCGTTACCCAATGTGAAAGTTATAGAATACCGACGGCTGGTCAGTCAAAGGTACAACTGGAGGAGGACTTGGAATTTCATGAAGCCAGTATTGCTTTACCTGAGGGCAACGAGCCCATACCTGCAGCAACAGTGATCACATTTCATCCCGGGGCGCAGGAGGTTAATCCAGCCCCGGAAGGAGATGGACATAGGGAGGGAGAGGGCAATCACCGGGATAATGGTGAAGGACTGGTTCTTGGGTGTGCGGTAGGGGTAGTCCCTGTGGATACTTGACCTGCCACCCCTGTAATCACCGCACTCCTTGCCTCATGGGGAGAGAGGGCTACAGCTGATGAGAGGATTCAGATGCTGGCAGCAATACATGGGCATGTGTCCCCTCACTCCCACCTGATCAATGGGGAACAAGACTTTCCCAAGTGGACCACCACAATTTCAACAAGTTTGTAGATGGCACCGACAAGATTGACGTATTTTTAAGTGACTTTGAGACCAATGTCAAAGATACCGGGTGACGCCATGGGACTGGGTGTTGAGATTACATCCCTTGTTGTCCGGAGTGGCAAAAGAAACTCTGCGGTCCATCCCACCAGAAGATCGGGATGACTATAAGCATGTTAAAGCAATACTGCTGATGCAGTATTCCCTTACCCCAGAAGCTTACCGGGGCATGTTCAGGACAGGGGAAAGATACCCCCGGGAGTCCTATGTCCAGTATGGGGCTTGCATGGCATTGCAGGGGACCCAGTGGGTTGAGGGTTGTGGTGCCACCAAATACCACATGTTACTGGACTTGATCTTTCACAGTTATTGCAGCAGTGTCCCTCGGACGTGAGGGCATGGGTCTATGACTGTAAACTTAAGACCCATGTGGAAGCTGCAAGGATGGTTGATGAATTTGTGACCTGTCCCGCTTTAATGGACAGAAAAAGGGCTACCAAGGCACCAGCTGTGATGGTCAAGGTAGCCAAACAGACCCTCAGTGGACGCACATGCCTGCAGCAGAAGGCAGCATCCCCAAAGCTGCAAAGTTTAAACATGAGAGGCGTTGTTACCTGTGCAATAAAGTGGGTCACATCAGACCAGTCTGTCCGGACCGTCAAACGTCTGGTGGACCCCAGCAATGTTCTCCAGCTGCGAGGCCGGTCGCTCGTGTGTGACTGGCACACAAAGAGGAGCCAAGTACAGTTGCAGAATCAACTCACAGTGGGACGTCCACGCAGAGATCTGCACTTGCCCCCCAGGAACCAGCAGCGGAGAAGAGAGAACATCAGGTTGCACCAGTCGGGTTGCAATCCAACGATGTCCGGCAGAAGCATCTGCGGAGAGTGACCATCAAAGATCGCCAATCAGCCGTCTTGCTCGACTCTAGTGCCACTATTACCCTGGTCCGACCTGATATTTAAGAGGACCCTCTCCTTACCGGCCACCGCACCTGCTTGCATCAGAGGCATGCGCGCTACCGCGCCAGCAGTGAGGAGCGCACGGAGGCTCCGCTCTCAACCCACTGCCACCGCCGGACCTCCGGATGCACGCGCATTCCCTCTGATGTGCACACGCAGCCGCATCAGGCCGCCTCGGGTGTCTGCTGCCAGTTCAGGAGCGCGCCCACCATCGCACGCGCCTGGCGTCTCAGGCGCACGCACGGAGCCCAACACCTGACTTCAATAATCTTCTGAATACCTGCACACCTGCCCTGCACCCTGCCTCCTCCTATCAGCGCTCCACATATCTCTTACCTCATCCTTGGGATTCCTCCTATTGGCTCTTGGTGCTCATATATACTCAATCAGCCCTATGCTGATTGCTGAGCATAGACTTTGTTCTGTGTGCTTGCTACAAGCCGCTTGCTGTTTTGCTGTGTTTTGCCTTTGTACTTAGACCCCAGCCTGGACTCGGACTTCTGATCTCTGAAACCCTTGGACCTCGGCGCATCTACCGGACCTCTCCTCTCTCTCCCCTCCTCGACCTTGGCTTCAGACTCTGACCATTCTTGATCTCTCCAATCCTGACTATGGCAAGTACCTCTACGGCCCTACTGTCTCCTACCCTGACCCGGCAAACCTACACCGACTCTGCTTACCAGACCTGCTCTCATGGTTGTATGGCAGCGGTTTTCATATATCCCCACCTCAGCCTCTCAGTCTATTCCAGTTTGTGGTTAGCATCCGTGACAATATGGTCCTGCCAGAGGATTTGCTCCCGGGCACCAAGATGAAAGTGACCATGCCAGACGGAGGATTGCTGTACCTCCAGGTTGCCTGGGTCTTTTTGGATTGGGTGCCGGACGTGGTATGAGGGAGGTGGGGTATTGTCCGGGTTAGATGCTGAGGTCCTCCTTGGCAATGACCTGGGACACGTAACCTGTGTGTTCACCGCAGAGCTTGCTCCTGTGCAGCGATTACCAGAAGTCAGTCAGCCAAGATCGCATCAGAACCATCCCCTGTCCCCCTGCATTTGGGACCAACCATTCCAGGGGTCTCTGTGGAGACCAGACAGGTAAGCCAAACTAAGTCGTGGCCAGGTACTGACTAACTGTTTCCTTTACCTGTCCCCATTCCCCCCGACTCAGACACTAAGGGTGGGTGGCCAGTATTAGAGACACAGTTCAGGGATGCGGTGAAAGCTGAACCCAGCTTAGAAGGCATGAGACTTCAGGTGTCCGAGTCTAAAGCAAGCAAAGGGTCAGATCACTTTATGTGGCACCGCGGGCTCTTGTATAGGGAGCAAGGATCTACCGGGTTAGATAGAGTCTGGACAGGTAGAAGACAGCTAGTGGTACCCAGGGAGTATAGGCAACAGTTGTTACAGGTAGCCCACTCCATTCCACTATCGGGGCATCAGGGTGTCACTCGGACGAGAGCCTGGCTGTTGCAGCGTTACTACTGGCCGGGGGCATCAGGCACTGTGGCAGATTTCTGCTGGTCCTGTGATGCCTGCCGGTGAGTAGGTAAGGCGGGTGATCGTGTGAAGGCACCCCTGAACTCATTACCAGTAATTGGGGAACCTTTCCTGAGGGTAGCTATGGACATAGTGGGTCCCTCATGATCCCCAGCTGGACGGGCAAGTGTTACATCCTCACGGTGGTGGACTTTGCCACCCGGTATCCTGAGGCTGTAGCGCTTGCCACCATCGATGCTAGGGCAATAGCTAAGGCATTGCTAGTCATTTTCATTCAAGTAGGTTTCCCTAGCGAGATACAAACCGATCAAGGGTCACAATTCATGAGTGAATTGTTACAGTGTCTCTGGGATGCATGCGGGTGAAGCACCAGCGTACGACCCCTTATCACCCCCAAATGAAAGGACAATGTGAGAGGTTTAATGGTACCCTGAAGCAGATGCTTTGTGTGTTTATAGAGGGGAAATACTGGGAGATTCACCTGCAGCATTTGCGGTTTGCTTACCGTGAAGTATCACAAGAATCTACCGGCTTTTTACCCTTTGAGCTGCTATATGGTCGCAGTTTGCGGGGACCTCTCGACTTATTCCGTGAGGGATGGGAAGGGGAGACTAGCAATACTGATGCTTCTGTGCTTCAGTATGCGGTAGATCTCAGAGACCGGCTAGAGATACCCATGGGGTTGGCACAGGACAACCTTAGGGATGCTCAGACAAAGCAGAAGACTTGGTATGATCAGAATGCCCATAGCAGAGAATTCATCTAGGGGGGGCTAGGCAAGGGGACACAGTGGAGCTGGTTGAGATAGGGTCCCAGTTGTGTAGCAGCAGAAAGGAGAAGCCAGGGCTATGTTAGAGCAGTGTAGGGTTCTGTTCACGGACAAGCGTGGAGAACGCATATTACAGATCATCCGGTGCTCACAGGTGATCTGCGACCTCTGCATAAGCATGCCAACCGGGCATCAGCAGAGGTGAAGGACAGTATAGAGAGGGAGGTAGAAGTGATGCTGGCCCTGGGGGTAATTGTACCATCCCAGAGCCCTTGGGCTTGCCCGGTAGTCCTAGTACCTAAGAAGGACGGGACCACACGCTTCTGTGTGGACTACCAACAGCTCAATGCAGGGACGGTGTCAGATGCTTATCCCATGCCTCACATGGATGAGCTGCTAAATGATCTCGTGGGGGAAAAGTATCTCACTACCATGGATCTCAGTAAAGGTTACTGGCAGATGCCACTGACCCAGAAAGCTAGGGAGAAGTCAGCATTCATTACTCCGAGTGTCCTCTATGAATTTTTAGTGATGCTATTTGGGATGAAGAATGCCCCGGCTACCTTGCAACGCCTGGTCAATAGGTTGCTGGAAGGGATGCAAAGTTTTGCAAGGGCATACCTGGACGAAATGGCTGTATTTAGTCAATCATGTGCATGGCGGTGCTAGCCAGAATTAGAGAAGCAGGGTTTACATTGAAACCCACCAAGTGCTTAGTCTGGATGGCAGAGGTATTGTACATAGGGCACCGGTTGGGCGGAGGGCATCTTAAACCTGAGCCAGCTAAGATTGAGGCAATAGTGCAGTCGCCCGTTCCCAAGACCAAGAAGCAGGTTATGACTTTTCTGGGGGGTAGTTGGTGTGGGTAGAGCACAGCTTCCAGACTCCCTGCAATGTGAAGCAGGGAAAACAAAACCAGGCCACTCCGCAGTAGTTTCAAATTTGTATTAGCCAACTAACACATACAGGGAAAAAGGGGACAAATAGAACGCACCTACGCGTTTCGTACAAAGGTACTTTATCAAGGTGAAGCAGGAACACAATACCAGCCTATTTATACCCACCATTTGCATTTCTAGTCCAATGGGTTGCGGCGTCAATCGCCGACAGCTGCAAGCAGTCGCGGCTGTATGACGCACACTCCCAGGGAACAGGGTGCATAGGTAGTACATAGGGACTGCCACGAGACCTCCGTCGCGTCATAGAGATGACGTCATCAGCGTGCGGCACGTAGGCCCCTCACGCTGACGCAACGTCCATCTCCATTGGCTGGGACATGTCACGTGATCTGAAAACTTTTTTACAACATACAACTTTATTGATATAACACAGTATGAACAGTAAAAACCAAAATACTTGGAAATAGAATAACTTTAAACATGATTTAAGATAAAAATAAATATAAAAAACTCGCTGGATAATTAAATCGCAGACTCCCTGTCATGGTTGAATATATCTATGATTGCAAAAATATTGCTTATAATACATTGAATAATTATGAAAGACAATGCATCATATGAAGATTATATATGAATATATTCATAATAATGTAACCATTCATGGGACAGAAATAGAACCATGCTAGTTCATGGAAACTTGAACAGTAGATGTATATACAATACTATCAAATGGTAGTGGTATAACTTAAAAAAGCAGTGTACATTTTATGCTTATAGTGGTATAACTTAAAAAAGCAGTGTACATTTTATGCTTATAGTACATCTAGGAGGAGACATATGATTCATAGGTTGTTATGTCTTGATTTCTTAATTAAGACATGAGCACAGATTGGGATTGTATAATGTTCACTAGAAATTAAAGGAATAAATGTAACTAATTATAGCCAAGATTGTAAACAATTTTCAACAATGTATTACTAGAATATATATAATTGTTTATAAAGCCTTTAATGATAAAAGTACATATAAGTGCGTATATAATTTTATAAGGATAAAAATTTTTTTTAATTAAACAATATATAGAATTAACGGTTGCAAATTTATTAATTATTTATAGATAGATAGAGATAATCCTTATTAATCATATAAAGTGACTTATATCCCATTCTGTGTTCATACCTAGGGGTGTTCTGGTTCTAAGAGTAAAAATCCAGAAGGATTCACGTCTATCAAGATTTTTTGTCCTGTCCCCACCTCTTGGAGGAACAGGTATTTGTTCAATTCCCTGAAATGAAAAGGAGTTAATATTACCTTGGGGACAATTGAAAAAATGCTTGGACACCGGGTGATTCTGATCACCAATTCGTATAAGATGTAAATGTTCTAGAATTCTAATTTTTAGACATCTAGTCGTTCTCCCGACGTATTGTCGGCCACATCCACACTGCAGTAGGTAGATAACAAATGTGGAGTTGCAATTCAGAAAAGATTTAATTTTATAGTTTAAACCGGAATTAAAGGAGCAAAATTGTTTGCTATTTTTCATTTTTGGACATACTTTGCAGTGTGTACAAGAGTATGTACCAAGTGGTAAATTAGAAACTTCTTTTTTACCATCACTGGATTCAAAGAGACTTGGGGAGAGACTGTTGGACAAAGTTTTGGCCCGTTTGTAAACTACATTGGGACCCGAAATAATGTATGGTTTCAATACTGGGTCTAGGGTTAATACATTCCAGTGTTTTTTTAGAATATTTTTAATTATTGGTGCTTGTTTACTATATGGAGTAATGAATGAGGGGCTGGTATTATCTCTATTTGGTCTTGGTTCATTCCTCAGCAATAAACTTCTATCTAAGGTAGATACCTCCCTCAATGTTCTGTCCAGATCCGCCTGTTTATAACCCCTTTTCAGAAACCTTGAATATAGGTCTTTCACCTGATTATTGTAATCAAACTCACTTGAGCAATTTCTGCATTGGTTACATCTGAATGTATTACTAACAATGTTGATACTAATCCTCTAGATATTACATTGTATGAAACTGAGATAATTCAATCTAATATGTTCTCATTTAAGGATCAATGTCTGATTCAGGACCTAGAGGACCTAGACACCAACCCTATATCCGACTCTGATTACTATTATAACTTCATGGGAAGATCCAGTTCAGGTCTTAAAAAACAATCATTGTTTTATCCTACCTTTGTAAAAGGAAAACATCTCTCCACTTTTGAGAACTTAGTGGAGAGAGATTTAAGATTGCTACAGAAAGGTTTCTCTTTCGACACAGGTTATTGTAATACCAAAAATGAGAATCTTAGTCGTGATGAATGTATAGCCCTTAATGATCTTAAGAAAAATAAATCTTTAATAATAAAAAATGCCGACAAGGGAGGAGCAGTGGTAGTGCAGCATAGGGATGACTACCTTAGGGAGGCGTTACGCCAACTTCGGGATGTGTCCTCCTATGCTGCACTACCATCTGACCCAACCATACAATATCAGACAGAACTTAGACATTTGTTGGATCTGGGTTCCATGCTAGGTGTCTTGAATGATAATGACATGGATTTTCTATACAAGCCCTTCCCTGTCACACCCGTGTTTCACCATCTCCCGAAGATTCATAAGACATTGGTCTCCCCTCCTGGGAGGCCAATTGTCTCTAGTATTGACTCTTTGGGGGATGGTGTCTCACGATATGTGAATCACTTTCTCCAACCCATGGTACAACAGCTCCCGTCCTACATTAGAGACAGTACTCATTTAATAAATACACTAGATGACTTAAAATGGAAGAGCAATTTACTCTGGCTGACATTAGACGTTACGTCTTTATACACCGTGATATCCCACGAGCATGGTTTGACAGCTGTGGAATATTTCCTAAATAAGTCTGACTTGTCACCAGCACAAAACACTTTCATTTTGGATGCGATTCACTTTTTACTCACACACAATTTCTTTTTGTTTAATGGGGTTCATTATCTCCAGACACGTGGAACGGCTATGGGGACAAGCTTCGCCCCCTCCTACGCCAACCTATTCATGGGTTGGTGGGAGCTGTTCCACGTGTTTGGAGATTTGAACATTTATAGGGAGCACATTTTATTTTATAAGAGGTATATTGATGACCTGCTATTTGTTTGGGAAGGTGATGTCACTACTTTGCACAAATTTATTTCTTTATTAAACACCAATACATTTAACCTCACTTTCACTTATTCATTTCATTTACAACACATTAATTACTTGGATCTTTGTTTATATGTAGACACAACTTTAACTATTCAGATAACTTTATATCGCAAACCCAACTCCAGAAATACGTTTCTGAGACCAAGCAGCTGTCATCCCCAAAACATGTTCAAGGGAATACCCAAGAGCCAATTCATCAGAGCACGTAGAAATTGCTCAAGTGAGTTTGATTACAATAATCAGGTGAAAGACCTATATTCAAGGTTTCTGAAAAGGGGTTATAAACAGGCGGATCTGGACAGAACATTGAGGGAGGTATCTACCTTAGATAGAAGTTTATTGCTGAGGAATGAACCAAGACCAAATAGAGATAATACCAGCCCCTCATTCATTACTCCATATAGTAAACAAGCACCAATAATTAAAAATATTCTAAAAAAACACTGGAATGTATTAACCCTAGACCCAGTATTGAAACCATACATTATTTCGGGTCCCAATGTAGTTTACAAACGGGCCAAAACTTTGTCCAACAGTCTCTCCCCAAGTCTCTTTGAATCCAGTGATGGTAAAAAAGAAGTTTCTAATTTACCACTTGGTACATACTCTTGTACACACTGCAAAGTATGTCCAAAAATGAAAAATAGCAAACAATTTTGCTCCTTTAATTCCGGTTTAAACTATAAAATTAAATCTTTTCTGAATTGCAACTCCACATTTGTTATCTACCTACTGCAGTGTGGATGTGGCCGACAATACGTCGGGAGAACGACTAGATGTCTAAAAATTAGAATTCTAGAACATTTACGTCTTATACGAATTGGTGATCAGAATCACCCGGTGTCCAAGCATTTTTTCAATTGTCCCCAAGGTAATATTAACTCCTTTTCATTTCAGGGAATTGAACAAATACCTGTTCCTCCAAGAGGTGGGGACAGGACAAAAAATCTTGATAGACGTGAATCCTTCTGGATTTTTACTCTTAGAACCAGAACACCCCTAGGTATGAACACAGAATGGGATATAAGTCACTTTATATGATTAATAAGGATTATCTCTATCTATCTATAAATAATTAATAAATTTGCAACCGTTAATTCTATATATTGTTTAATTAAAAAAATTTTTTATCCTTATAAAATTATATACGCACTTATATGTACTTTTATCATTAAAGGCTTTATAAACAATTATATATATTCTAGTAATACATTGTTGAAAATTGTTTACAATCTTGGCTATAATTAGTTACATTTATTCCTTTAATTTCTAGTGAACATTATACAATCCCAATCTGTGCTCATGTCTTAATTAAGATATCAAGACATAACAACCTATGAATCATATGTCTCCTCCTAGATGTACTATAAGCATAAAATGTACACTGCTTTTTTAAGTTATACCACTATAAGCATAAAATGTACACTGCTTTTTTAAGTTATACCACTACCATTTGATAGTATTGTATATACATCTACTGTTCAAGTTTCCATGAACTAGCATGGTTCTATTTCTGTCCCATGAATGGTTACATTATTATGAATATATTCATATATAATCTTCATATGATGCATTGTCTTTCATAATTATTCAATGTATTATAAGCAATATTTTTGCAATCATAGATATATTCAACCATGACAGGGAGTCTGCGATTTAATTATCCAGCGAGTTTTTTATATTTATTTTTATCTTAAATCATGTTTAAAGTTATTCTATTTCCAAGTATTTTGGTTTTTACTGTTCATACTGTGTTATATCAATAAAGTTGTATGTTGTAAAAAAGTTTTCAGATCACGTGACATGTCCCAGCCAATGGAGATGGACGTTGCGTCAGCGTGAGGGGCCTACGTGCCGCACGCTGATGACGTCATCTCTATGACGCGACGGAGGTCTCGTGGCAGTCCCTATGTACTACCTATGCACCCTGTTCCCTGGGAGTGTGCGTCATACAGCCGCGACTGCTTGCAGCTGTCGGTGATTGACGCCGCAACCCATTGGACTAGAAATGCAAATGGTGGGTATAAATAGGCTGGTATTGTGTTCCTGCTTCACCTTGATAAAGTACCTTTGTACGAAACGCGTAGGTGCGTTCTATTTGTCCCCTTTTTCCCTGTATGTGTTAGTTGGCTAATACAAATTTGAAACTACTGCGGAGTGGCCTGGTTTTGTTTTCCCTGCTTCACATTGCAGGGAGTCTGGAAGCTGTGCTCTACCGACACCAACTACCCTCTTGAATTTTCCTATGGATGGACTGCACGCTACTGATCCTGAGAGTGCCCCCTGAAGGAGCAGGTAAAGTGCCAATGTGCCTTATTCAAATCCTGCTGTCATGGACATAGTTCCTCCTCATTATGCTGTCAGGGTGATTATTGTGTACATCCCGGTGGTTGTCTCAACTGACTCCACTTGTCACTTCCCCTACAGTCATCACGCAGATTTAATGCATTATTGAGGGGCACTCCATCATCGCCGGACTTCCTAATTAAGGATCTTATTAACAATATGCTTAAGGATGCTACCTGCTCAATTTTGAGCACCACATATACCACATTCCTATGACTTTTCTGGGCACCACTGGCTACTATAGGAAGTTTGTCCCACTGTTCAGCGCCGTGGCCAAACCCTTGACAGACCTGACACAGAAGCGACTCTCAACTCTGGTTGTTTGGTCTCCCGCCTGTGAAGTCGCACTCCAGGCATTAAAGACTGCACTGGCCAGTGCTCCTATCCTAGCTGCACCGCACTACTCAAAAATGTTTTTGGTGCAGACTGATGCCTCTGACTATGGCACCGGTGCTATGCTCAGCCAATTGGGGGAGGAGGGAGGAGAGAATCTTGTGGTGTACCCGAGCATGAAACTGCTGCCCAGGGAAGTGGCTTATGCCACTATTGAAAAGGAGTGCTTGGCAATCGTATGGACACTACGTAAACTACAGCCCTATCTATACGGTCGCCCGTTCACCGTGATCACGACCACAATCCCCTGAGTTGGCTACAATGGGTGTCCTGGGAGAATACCAAACTGCTGCGCTGGAGTCTTGCCCTGCAAGAATTTGACTTTGCTAACCAACCTAAGATGGGCAGCGACATGGCAATGCGGATGGACTATCCCGCCAGGACAGTCCCAGTGAGCCTGTAACCTCAAGAGGTGTCCGGCCCGTCAAATCACCGGACGAGGCGGTTGTAACAGCGCCTACACTTTGAGGTGGGGAGGTGTGATGGTGAAAGTGTACCCAGGCCAATAATAAAGGTAATATAACAAGTGGTGTTGTCGTGCTCTGAGGAATCAGATGTGGCTTGTAATAAAATAGATAGAGGGTTGTGCATGCACTCAGACATACAGGTGATAGTGGGGTACTTAGCAGCCGGTGCGCTGGTTCTGGGGAGCTCCTGACGTCCCAAAATAGTCCAGTAGAAAAGAAGAAGCAGGCACATGGTCTTAGTCAGCAATGAATAGGTTTAATGTGCCAAGAAATTCAACGTTTCGGCAGTGCAATACTGCCTTTCTCAAGGTGCTACACCATCAGAAAGGCAATATTGCACTGCCGAAATGTTGGATTTCTTGGCACATTAAACCTATTCATTGCTGATTAAGACCGTGTGCCTGCTTCTTTTTTTCTATTGTAATAAAATAGATCAATTCAATAAATGTCCAGATAGTGATGAAGTGTTTATATAATGCATGCGGAAGAAATAACAGGGGTGTGTGCCTAGTGGTGTCTGCTTGACTGCCACAAATAATGACATATATATACTCAAGTACAGTATAAAGAAATACAATGAACAATATCCAATGAAGACAGGAATAATTACATGGTACTGATGCTCATTACCTGTAGAATGCAGGAACACTCAGCACATCCATGGCGTGCAATCTGTAGAGAGTAGAATCCAGATAGTAGTGTGCCAGACAGAGCACAGCCAGCGACTTGCAAAGGTGACGATGAAGAAACCCCAGACAAACTCCAAAAAAAAGCAGATTAGCTGTTTATTGCAAGCTTCCAAAAAACATGGGTTACATGAACGCACCTACGCGTTTCATGCTGAAGCACTTTATCAAGGTGTAAGGATAAACTAAACTAACTGCATTTTATACATACCTGGTTGATCCTCCGCGCGGCCGAGGGTGACGTCATCGGTGCGTGACTGCAACCAGAGTCGCGCTGACGCGACGTACCTCCTCATTGGCCCAAAGGATCACCTGGTATAATTTTTCTAAAACAAATTTTATTAATACAAACAGAATGAACAATAGTTAAAATTCAAAGAAGAAAGTGAAAAAACACATTTAAAAATGTAAATAAAGATAGTAATCAGACATTAATATTGTGTCAAAACGAAACTATACAATAAATTGAAATAAAGATAACAAAATGCATAATCCTTTGATCATAACTGAGAGATTAAGTTATACTCAATGCAACTCTTTCTAAATACGTTTATTACTAAATATATATAACTTCATAGAAAAATAATAATACAAATATAAGTAAATAAAGATCTCAGCTAAAGAAAGGAATAGTTAGAACCTTAATATTCTTGGGGGAAATTAAGCAATGTTTAGAGAGATGATCTTAGCAACTTAGAGGCATACAGAAACATAGCAATGATTTTAATAAAGATATGAACTTTAATATGTAAATAATATTTATTTACCATAAGTACCTCCCTAAACATTGCCTCATAATTATACAGAACAATGAATTATTCTCAATGAAGGATGACCTGTATAGAGCACAATAAGCTGCTGCAGTTAAGATTTAAACTTGCCGGTTTCTTTCTTAGCGCGAGCCCCTGCATCTCTGCTTTGATGTGAGTTTGCAAGTTGTCAAAAATTCTGGGCATTATTCATTCAGTAATTCTGACCAATCAGAGAGCAGGGATTTCAGTAATGTCCAGAATTTTACTGCTTTAGCCTATAATTACGTAATAATCCCCTCAGAACAGGGCATTACTGTCCAATAATGCCCTGGCTGGAAGAGTTGAAGGCCCGAGGCGAAGCCGAGGGACTTTAACCCAGCCAGGGCATTATTGGCCAGTAATGCCCTGTTCTGAGGGGATTATTACTATTATAGGCTACATGTAGGCTTATTTTTAATTTTTCATAAAAAAATATACATTTTTGTAGTCATTGATTTTTATCAGTGTATATACCTGTTTAGGAAAAAGTAGTTAAGTAGAAGATGAGAGGGCTGAGGGGCGGGAGAGAGAGAGGTTTAGGGGAGGAAGAGAGGTGTAGGGGGGAGAGAGGTGAAGGAGTGGGGGGGGGAGACAGAGTGAAGGAGGGGGAAGAGAGAAGTGGTGGGGGGGAGAGAGGTGAGGGGTAAGAGGGATGTGAGGGGTAAAAGAAAGGTGAGGGGTAAGAGGGTAGTGAGGGGGAGGAAGAGGGAGGTGAGGGGGGGAGAGGGTGGTGAGGGAGGGGGAAGAGGGAGATGAGGGAGGGGGAAGAGAGGTAACGGGGAAGAGAGAGGTGAGGGGGGAAGAGAGAGGTGGAGGAGGGGGGAAAGAGAGAAGTGGTGGTGGGGGGAGAGAGGTGAGGGGTAAGATGGAGGTGAGGGGGGGAAAGAGAGGGGATGGGGGGAAAGAGTGGTGATGTGGGGAAAGAGAGGTGAGGGGGAAGAGATGTGAGGAGGGAGAGAGGTGAGGGGGGAGAGAGGTGAGGGGGAGAGAGGTGAGGGGGGAGAGTGGTGAGGGGGGAGAGAGAGGTGTGGGGGGGGGAGAGGTGAGGGGAGAAAAGAGAGAGGTGAGGGGGGGAGAGAGGGAGGCGAGGGGGGGAGAGAGGGAGGCGAGGGGGGGAAGAGGGAGGTGAAGGGGGGAAGAGGGCGGCGAGGGGGGGAAGAGGGAGGTGAGGGGGGGAAGAGGGAGGTGAGGGGGGGAAGAGAGGTGAGGGGGAAGAGATAGGTGGAGGAGGGCGAAGAGAGAACTGAAGGAGGGGGGAAGAGAGAAGTGGTGGTGGGGGGAGAGAGGTGAGGGGTAAGAGGGAGGTGAGGGGGGGGGAAGAGAGAGGGGAGTGAGGTGAGGGGGGAGAGAGGTGAGGGGGGAGAGAGGTTAAGGGGAGAGAGAGAGGTGAGGGGAGAAAGAGAGGTGAGGGGTGAAAAGGGATGAGAGGGAGAATTGGGGGGAATGGAGGGGGAGAGGTGGATGGAGGGGGGTGTGGGTGAGAAGTGGGGGGACTGTGATATTAACTACAACTAAATAAAAATAAATACAAATTACCTTACAGTAGCACAGGCAATAGATGTGGTGAGAAATATTACTTTGTTGCAAGCAACAAAGTTACCAGTTGTGACACAGCAGCTTCTGACAGCACTAGAAACTGTGAGAGAGAGGAGGAGAGAGGCTGCTTGTACTACTGTGAGGAGAGGTGCAGAACTGCTGCAGTTAAGCTTTAAACTTGATGTTTTTTTTCTCAGCGTGAGCCCCTGCATCTCTGCTTTGATGTGAGTTGGCAAGTTGTCAAAAATTCCATGCATTATTGAATTAATAATGCCTGGAATTCTGACCAATCAGAGAGCAGGGATTTCAGTAATGCCCAGAATTTTACTGCTTTAGCCTATAATTGTTATTAAGAGACTAGGATGAGTGCTGACTGGAAACCGTAATATTAAAGCCATATGTAAACAAATCATTTATAATTATCTTTACATTCAGTTTGTATGTTATATTGATATTTAAATAATAAATTAATAAATAAAAATATTTATAAAAAGTGGCTTATGTCCCAGTCAACATTCATTCCCAGTGGCGTCCTTGTCCTTAAGGAGAAAATCCAAAACGCCTCGCGTTTGTCTAACTTTTTCAACCTATCACCACCTCGTGGTGAAACAGGAATCTGTTCTACAGTATGCCCTGAAAGGTGACACGATCAATACTGCCATTGATGCAGTTTGAAAAGTGTTTGGACACAGGATGATTTTGGTCCTTTTTAGCAATATATTGGAGGTGCTCCAAAATCCTAATTTTTAGGCATCTGGTGGTCCTACCGACATATTGCTGTCCACCGCCACATGTTAATAAATACACATAATAAATACACAATAAATGTTGAGTTACAATTTATGAATGTATGAATTTTATAGGAGATTCTTGTAACAGATGACGTGAAGATGTGTTTTTGACACATTTTGGTGCGAATTTTACAGTGATTGCATGCAAAAGACACCTTAAGTAATGTAGAACAGTTATCATTTTCAAGTCTGAATAGACTAGGAGATAATGTGTTTGCAATCGTTTTGGCCCTTTTGAATATAATATTCGGACCTGCAGAGATGAATGGTTTTAATACAGGTCAAGTGAGAGAATGCCCCAATGCTTTTTTATTATTGATTTTATGGATTCCGCCTGTTTGCTGTAGGGGTAATAAATGAAGGACTATCATTGAGTAAAACCTAAAAGGTTATATTATATTCAAAAGGGCCAAAATGATAGCAAACACATTATCTCCTAGTCTAGGAGTTGAAAGTCCCAAAACTCCTAAGGTGTTAGGTTGGGAGGGGTCCCTCAAGTACCTCCATCCTAGTGTAAAGTCCAGGCAGTTTGGCAAATGGTTGCCAGCCCAGACTTACTGTCACCCGGTAGAGGGGCTGGGTCTCATATGCTAAGAAGCAAAGGTGCTAGGTTCGCTCATGAGACCATACATTTATTAGGTGTCAGTCAAATTAGATGTGATTTTGTGGGTTCACAGGATTGTTCTTTTTATATATATTTTTTGAGTGTTTTTTCTTGTGATGTTAAATTTTTTTGTTATTTTTCTAATACACCAGAGTGCTTCTTAAGGATTTCTTTTCTTTCCTGGTTCATTTAAATATATATTAGAAAGTACACCCTCTTTGAATTCTATGGTTTTACATATTAGGACATAACAATCATCTGTTCCTTAGCAGGTCTAAAAATTAGATAAATACAACCTCAGATGAACAACAACACATGACATATACAATACATGAACAATACACAGTGTCATGATTTATTTAACAAAAATAAAGTCAAAATGGAGAAGCCATGTGAAAAAACTAAGTACACCCTTACTGCTTCCATAGGAATTAAGATGCTAAGTAGCAAACAGGTGCTGCTAATCAAATGTCCTTGCTTAATTGATCATCAGCAAGTGTGACCACCTCTATAAAAGCCGAAGTTTTAGCAGTTTGCTGGTCTGGAGCATTCAGGTGTGTGTTAACACAATGCCAAGGAGGAAAGACATCAGCAATGATCTTAGAGAAGCAACTGTTGCTGCCCATCAATCTGGGAAGGGTTATAAGCCCATTTCCAAACAATTTAAAGTCCATCATTCTACATGAGAAAGATTATTCAAAAGTGGAAAACATTCAAGACAGTTGCCAATCTTCCCAGGAGTGGACGTCCCAGCAAATTCACCCCAAGGTAAGACCGTGCAATGCTCAGAGAAATTGCAAAATACCTAAGAGTTACATCTCAGACTCTACAGGCCTCAGTTAGCATGTTAAATGTTAAAGTTCATGACAGTACAATTAGAAAAAGACCGAGCAAGTATGGTTTGTTTGGAAGGGTTGCCAGGAGAAAGCCTCTTCTCTCTAAAAAGAACATGGCAGCACGGCTTAGTTTTGAAAAGTTGCATCTAACAAACCACAAGAGTTCTGGAACAATGTCCTTTGGACAGACGAGACCAAAGAGGAGATGTTTGGCCATAATGCACAGCGCCACATTTGGCGAAAACCAAACACAGCATATCAGCACAAACACCTCATACCAACTGTCAAGCACGGTGCTTGAGGAGTGATGATTTGGGCTTGCTTTGCAGCCACAGGACCTGGGAACCTTGCAGTCATTGAATCGACCATGAACTCCTCTGTATACCAAAGTATTCTAGAGTCAAATGTGAGGCCATTTGTCCGACAACTAAAGCTTGGCTGAAATTGGGTCATGCAACAGGACAATGATCCCAAGCACACCAGCAAATCCACAACAGAATGGCTGAAAAAGAAAAAAATCAAGGTGTTCCAATGGCCCAGTCAAAGTCCATACCTCAACCAGATTGAAATGCTGTGGTGGGACCTTAAGAGAGCTGTGCATAAAACAAATGCCCGCAAACCTCAATGAACTGAAGCAACGTTGTAAAGAAGAGTGTGCCAAAATTCCTCCACAACGATGTGAGAGACTGATAAAGTCATACAGAAAACGACTACTTCAAGTTATTGCTGCTAAAGGTGGTTCTACAAGCTTTTGAATCATAAGGTATACTTAGTTTTTCCCACATGGCTTCTCCATTTTGGCTTTTTTTTTGTTAAATAAATCATGACACAGTGTAATATGTCATGTGTTGTTGTTCTGTGTGTTTTATTTGATAATTTTTTATGTAGGGTTTGCTTATTTTATACTTTTTTGTTATTTTTATTCCACAGCTGAACTGATTATATTTTCTTTTGGTCTTTCATTGGGATCTTCTTTTTAGTATTTATATTGAAGCAAGGTCTATTTTGTGAGTGTCCGTTTTAGAAAACAGTGGGATGTCTTATTTTTTTTATTTTTGAGCAGGAAACTAGCACCCAAGCTGTATTTTTTCTTTATTGGGATGGAGTTAACATACAGGAACTCTCAGCAAGAGTTAAAGTTTTCATGTTTCTGTGGTAACTGCTATTCAACATCATATGGATATCGTGCAAATGTGTGGTAAGTTATCCCATTGACACCATCATTGTTTTAGGTGCATAGTGCATAAACTTTTTTCCTCGTTCATGGACCATGCACAATTTGCCTTATTTTCAGAAAAAAATTCCGCACAATTTTCAATGTTCGCAAACAGTTCACAAAAGAACAGTTAAATATAGAGAAAGAGAGAATTTAGAGAGATGTCATTTTTAGTAGAGTACTATTTGACTTAAATACCTCCCAATAGAGTCACTTATAATGCATGTGGAGAAATTCCTTTGAAAACACCTGAGGTACCAGAGAAATACGATAACTTTCAAAATGGTGTGAATTTTTTTTTCTTCGGAAAAAAGAGCACATTTTCATGGTGTTACTCTGTGCTCACCACGGACAAGGAGGGACCCCGAAACTGAGGTGAGATGGGTAACAAACTGCACCCACAGCTACGGGGACATGCCTGGAAAGTGGAAAATAGGCGTCTGGAACCGTCTGGGAGTATAAGAGAAAGTAAGATACTCGCTAGATGAGAAGGGAGATTCCAGAAGATAGGTGGTACCGAGAGCCTGGGGTCCAGAGCCGGGAGGTAGGTCGGAATCCGCAAACCGAGGTAAAGAGGTCGGGGTGTCCAGAAGGTCAGGCTACAGACCAGGGGTGTCCAGGATGTCAGGATACAGACCAGGGGTAGAAGACCAGAGCGGATCCACAGCCAGGCCGGTTCGGTACGCAAAGGATCACTAAGGAGACAAAAAGAGACAGGAACTGAGGCAGGCACGACCGTGGGTAACACAGGTCATACAAATCTATGCTCAGCCAAAGAATGAATGGCTGAGCAAGGTATAAGTAGGAGGAAGGACCAATAGGGAGAGGGATAGTAACGAGGGAGGGGCCCCAGGGAAGATGGAGATTGGAAGGGAGAAACTTACCACAGCTGCGCTGGATATGCAGCTTGTGAGCGGTGCACGCGCATCAGGCATGTGTGCCGCGCGGGAGAGGCGCACGCAGCCTCAGCTGGGGGCGGGAACTCCCCCTGAGGGAGGACGTAGAAGTCCTCGCCCATGCGCGCGCATGCAATGGGAGAGCCGGAGCGCAGGTAAGTGAGGCCGTGGGAGGAACCCCCTTAGGGAGAGGTGTTCCCCCGGACCTTACAGTACCCCCTCCCCCCCTTGAGGAGCGGCCTCAGGACGACTCCAATATGGCTTTTGGGGAAATTTAGAGTGGAAGAGTCTCAGGAGTCTGGGAGCATGTATTTGATGGTAGGGTACCCAAGATCTTTCTTCTGGGCCAAAGCCTTTCCAATGCACCAGGTACTGCACCTAACCCCTCGTCCTCCTGGAATATAGAATAGACTGAATCTCAAACTCTTCCTGCCCCTGAACTATGACTGGTTTAGGGTCAATCGGTGTCCTAAGGAACGCGGACTCTGGGACACAGGTTTCAGCAGTGACACAGAGGGTATCCTCAAGGATGGAGGAAGTTCCAGACGATATGCCACAGGATTGATCCGTTCTTTTACTGGGAATGGACCCAAGAACCTGGGAGAGAGCTTGTGGCTTGGAGTCTTCAGTCTAATGTTCTTGGAGGAGAGCCAGACCTTGTCCCCTGGTTGAAGACTGGTGCCTGACGACGGTGACGATCTGCCTGTGTCTTTTGTCTTTGGGTTGCGCTTCTCAAAGCCTCTTGGATCCCTTTCCAGGATTCCTGAAGATCCTTGATTCGGTCATCGGTCGCTGGAACCCCGGAAGGTACTGAGGTGATGGGCAGCTGACCTGGGTGAAAACCATAATTAATGAAAAAAGGGGATTTCAACGTGGAGCTATTCTTTAAAGAGTTATGGGAGAACTCTGCCCACGGAAGTAAATCTACCCAGTTGTCTTGGCTGTCTGCGATGAAGCATCGGAGGTATTGCTCCAGAGTCTGGTTCGTTCTCTCGGTTTGCCCATTAGTTTGGGGATGATACCCGGATGAAAAATTGAGGGTGATATCCATCCTGCGAGCGAAGGCTCGCCAAAATTTTGAGACAAATTGTGTACCTCGATCAGATACGATGGAAAGAGGAACTCCGTGAATGCGCGTCTGCCTTTTGATTATTTGAACCAGGAATGTAAGATATGAGATAATTAAATTTCGAGAAAAAAAGAGACCATTGAGCCTGACGCGGCCCAAGGCGACGTGCACTCTCAATGTAAAGTAAGTTTTTATGATCAGTAAAGATCGAAATGGGGGTCTCCGTTCCCTCCAGAAGATGTCTCCATTCCTGAAGGGCGAGTTTAATAGCCAAGAGCTCTCTGTTTCCGACATCATAGATCCGTTCTGCCGAATATTTTGTTTTTGAAAAGAACCCCCTGTGGGGACTGTCTCTGAGAGAGAATGGCGCCAGCACCGATGTCGGATGCGTCTACCTCTAGGGTAAAAGGAAGCCCGTGATTAGGGTGACGCAAAATAGGAGCAGAAGCAAAAGATTATTTGAGGGAGTCGAAAGCTTGGAGAGCTACAGGAGACCAGACTGCTGTGTTAGCTCCCTTTTTGGTGAGGGCAGTAATGGGGCCACGGTAGAAGAAAAATTCTTGATGAATTTACGATAGTAATTCGCAAATCCCAAGAATCGCTGTATGGCTTTCAGGGAAGTGGGTTGTGGCCATTCTAAGACAGCCTTGAGTTTGACTGGGTCCATAGAGAAGCCAGTGCTAGAAATAATATATCCAAGAAAGGGAATGGAAGAAAGATGAAAAGAACATTTCTCTAGTTTAGCATAGAGGTTGTTCTCCCGAAGGCGGGACAGGACTAATTTGGTGTGTCGAATGTGGTCAGAGAGGGATTTGGAAAAAATAAGGATATCGTCAAGGTATACGATAACGAAGCTGTCGAGGAGATCACGGAAGATCTCATTGACAAACTCCTGGAAGACCCCCGGGGCATTACTCAGGCCGAAAGGCATGACTAAATATTCATAATGCCCATCCCGGGTGTTAAAGGCGGTCTTCCATTCGTCACCCTGATGGATGCGGACAAGGTTATAGGCTCCGCGGAGATCAAGTTTGGAAAAAATTGTTGCCCCCTGTAGGTGATCGAAGAGTTCAGAAATAAGTGGCAGGGGGTAACGGTTCTTGATCGTAATTTTGTTAAGACCTCTGTAGTCAATACAGGGACGCAAGGAACCATCCTTTTTCTTAACAAAAAAAATCCAGCTCAAGCTGGAGATGAAGAATTGCGGATAAAACCTTTCCTCAAGTTATCCTGAATATACTTGGTCATGGCCTTAGTCTCGGGTATGGATAGGGGGTAAGAACAGCTCTTGGGTAAGGTAGCACCGGGAAGGAGCTCAATGGGACAGACAAAGTCTCTATGGGGAGGTAACACTTCAGAACGTACCTTATCAAAAACGTTCGCCAGGTCCCAGTAGACCGTTGGAAGGGAAGTTTTATACTCTGCGGGTAATTCCACTCCGGCTAACGTCTGTTTGGGGGGAAGACAGGTCTTAAGGCACTGGGGGCTCCATCGTATGGGCTCCTTACCAACCCAATCTAATTGTGGGTTATGAAGTTGCAACCAGGGGAGTCCCAGAATCACATCAACCGATGGAATGTGGATCACGTCCAACATAATCTTCTCTTGGTGACCGTCCTCCGTGGAGAGGGATAGGGAACAAGTCTCCAGAGAAATAAAGGCTGGTTGGAGTGGACGCCCGTCTATGGCCTCCAGACCAACTGGAACAGCCTTAGATCGAAAGGGAATACCATTCCTATAGGCAAAACTCTGATCAATAAAGTTCCCCTGAGACCCAGGATCTATAAATGCAGAGGCGGGGATCAGGGAGTTATTCCAGGCCAGAGAAATAGGCAGCATTATACGATTGGGAAGTACTTTAGACGAAGAAAGAGGAGAAGAGATTATGCCCAATGAGACCCTCTCATACCTTATTGGGTCCTGGCGTTTTCCCGGTCACAGAGGATAGCTTACCAGCAGATGACTGGGATGACCGCAGTAATGGCACAGTCCACCATCTTGTCGGCGCTGTCTCTCAGACGCGGATAGACGATGACCTCCGAGCTGCATCAGTTCGGCTCATCCATGGGTTGGGGGACGTGATGGACGAGACTGCGGCTGGATGATCGGGAGGAGTTGGTACGAGGAAGAGCGCGTTCAAGTCTCCTCTCTCGTAGCCGCTGGTCCACGCGGATGCAGACCGCCATGAGATCCTCCAATCTGGTGGGTCTCTCCATAGTGGCCAGCTGGTCCTTGATGTCATCCGACAGACCCTGCCAAAAGGCTGCTGACAGTGAGCCATCATTCCAGGAGGTCTCCGCCGCGATGGTCCGGAAGTCCAAAGCATACTCGGCGACAGGACGAGTACCCTGGGAAATATGGAAGAGAGAAGAATCTGCAGTAATTTGACGACCAGGCGTATCGAATACTTGCCTGAATTCTCGAAGAAAGCGAGAATAGTCATGCGTCATGGCAGGATCCCGCTCCCAGATGGGGGATGCCCAGGCTAGGGCCTTTCCATTCAAGAGAGACATAATATAGGTCACCTTTGAACGAGCAGTGGGGAAGCGCAAGGGAGATAGTTCAAATTGCATTTCGCACTGATTTAGAAACCATCTGCACTCGTGGGGATCCCCTGCATAGCGGTTGGGAGCCGGGAGACGAGGATCCACAGCCACGGGAAGGCCCTGGGAGGGAAACGCCGCAGTTGCCATGGCAGAGGAGCCTAGGGAAGGCTGCAACGAGGAGAGTCTAGAGAGCTCCTGCGTCATGGACGCAAGCTGCGCCTCTAGCTGGAGAAGTCACTGCATAGGGCTTGGTTTCTCAACCTCTTCGGGGTCCATGTCTGTTGGGCTGAGCATAATATTACGCTGTGCTCACCATGGACAAGGAGGGACCCCGAAACTGAGGTGAGATGGGTAACAAACTGCACCCACAGCTACGGGGACACGCCTGGAAAGTGGAAAATAGGCGTCTGGAACCGTCTGGGAGTATAAGAGAAAGTAAGATACTCGCCAGACGAGAAGGGAGATTCCAGAAGATAGGTGGTACCGAGAGCCTGGGGTCCAGAGCCGGGAGGTAGGTTGGAATCCGCAAACCGAGGTAAAGGGGTCGGGGTGTCCAGAAGGTCAGGATACAGACCAGGGGTGTCAGGAGGTCAGGATACAGACCAGGGGTAGAAGACCAGAGCGGATCCACAGCCAGGACGGTTCGGTATGCAAGGGATCACTAAGGAGACAAAAAGAGACAGGAACTGAGGCAGGCACGACCGTGGGTAACACAGGTCATACAAAGCTATGCTCAGCCAAAGAATGAATGGCTGAGCAAGGTATAAGTAGGAGGAAGGACCAATAGGGAGAGGGGGAGTAACGAGGGAGCGGCCCCAGGGAAGATGGAGATTGGAAGGGAGAAACTTACCACAGCTGCGCTGGATATGTAGCTTGTGAGCGGTGCACGCGCATCAGGCATGTGTGCCGCGTGGGAGAGGTGCGCTCAGCCTCAGCTGGGGGCGGGCACTCTCCCTGAGGAAGGACGTAGAAGTCCTCGGCCGTGCGCGCGCATGTGCGAGTTCAGTAGCCGCCACGGGGAGCGGAGGGGAAGGAAGATCCCGTCCGCGGCGGCGAAGAGGGAGAGCCGGAGCGCAGGTAAGTGAGGTCGCGGGAGGAACCCCCTTAGGGGGAGGTGTTCCCCCAGACCTTACACATTGTTTGTGAATTTGGGGAAAGGTTTGCACAGATCTACACATAATTGTTGCAAATTCCTAGATTTTGGCGAATCAGCCCAAATCCGTTTCCTGTATTTTCTCGCACATTTCCCCTCAAATCCGTTTCACGCTGTAAAATCTGTAAACGGATTTGGACAGTTGTAATCCGCGTGGAATCATAAAAAAACATGATTGGATAGAATCGCTTAACAGATTTGTAGAATCCAATTCGTGGATTCAGCAATCCATTGGCGGATTCTTACAAATTCGCCAACGGATTGCTGAATCTTGGGATTGGATTCTACAAATCCATCCATGCGTTGCAGAATCCGTGGAGTGTATTGGTATAATAATTGTAAAAAATCCACAAGAAGGGAATCACCCTTTTTTAGATTGATCCGCTGAAATCCGCGGAATAAAAGAATCGGCCAATCCGCTACAAATCCAAATTCAGCCCAAAATATCACCCATCTCTACACATATCTGCAATATGCATCTAAAATAATTGGCGTGATCTCTTGCTTGAATATACTGTAATCTTAACTTTGTTTCTCATAGCACTTTCGCACAATGGGACCCGAAACACTTCACAATTACAATATTGTGCGTGGTAAGCAAAATTTTACATAGGATTTTTACAGACACAGTGCCTGCCTAAATAAATTTACAATCTATGTACAGTAAGATAAGGGACATAAAGTGACTTTCCCAAGGTCACAAGAAGCTGACACCGGGATTCGAACCAGGTTACGCTGCATCAGAGTCAGTGCCATTGGTTTCAGAACACCCTGAGCCACTTCTCCAGCCCTCACTTGTGACATTTGTCAGTCTTGCTAGAACATTTTGAAGTTCCAGGAACATTTTTAAAAATTTCCTTAACATTTTACACATTATTTAACTTTTCTAAATTAATGAAAAAAAAAGTGTATTGAATTTTAACTGTGGGTAACCCTTTATTAATACCACCTCACATCATGGCAGATTACTCTTTGACAAAGCGCCCTGTGCGTGAAACGCATCAGAGTACATGCCAAGACTATCCATGTACCTGTTTTTAAGCTAATAAACTTTATTTTTGATTTTTGAATCCTGCTTCTACCAGTTCAGTTGGTTAGCTGTGCTCCGGTTTTCCCTTTGGGACTATCTACTTACCTGAGCATGCGCACGGATGCACGCTGTGCTGGAGACCACTTGATATGCTTTCTATCAACTGCTTCCTGTTGACGGTGCAGAGAGTTCACACAGAAGCAAGGCTATGCAGTATCCAGCTGATTCCCCGGCGGTTACAGTCGCTACGACGTCGGCCACACAAGGCTTCAGCTGACGCAGACGGTTCCTTAACCGGAGGGGCTCTCAGACACCTGTCAGCCTATCGAAGAGGGTCATAGCACCTACTAGGTCTCTCTTCAACAGCTGTGAATACAGCCTGGAGCTACATCACTGACACGGCTTTTTTCCTTCTCCACCCCCAAGGACTCGCAAGCGGGTAACCATGAGTACCATGCAGGCAAAATGTTGGTGCTATATGAGATTAGCCAGTTGCCTTTATGATTGTTCCACGACTATTATCATTTATCTGTGGATGCGAGGAGGGATATTATGACATCATTGATGCATATACTTAATACTTAGGATCTCCAGACACCAAATTTGTATACTCATATGCATTCATTGAGCTCCGATATCTCTGAGGGCTGACATCAGCCCTGAGTGCGTTTCAGTTGAATTTGAACACATTTGCACATTTCTAGTCATATGATACAGGTGTAGCCAAAGTTAATGCAACCGATGGCACGCTCCTGCAGGTAAAATGGCATTATAGCCCCTCCTTCTCAAGCATAGCTGAATTAAAATAATGGCCATTTCCCAAACTGTAAAAAGAGCAGCATAGGGGAAACTTCAGTGACTTTAATGACAGTTCTGCCTAACTGTTAACAATGTATATTTGGCTCTTGTATAGCTACACCCATTGTATTTAATGTTTGCCTTGGTTTGGACAGCTTTATCTCTTTGGGAAAATAATATCCCCTGCAAAGGTAATTCCTTTAAAGATGTGTAAAGTGAAGTGGGAGGCAAAAAACAGAAGGTAGCAAAGCAGTGTACAATTCAGTGAGCAACAAGGCCAATGACTTCATTTCTAGATGTTTTTCAACACAGTTGGAGAGAACAAAATGATAATGCTTGACTGACATTATGTAGTAGTTTGATGCCGAATAATAATGAAGTGCAATAATCACTTTACAAAAAGTGTCAATTTGATTGGACGTAAAACATAAAAATGTGAAAAGAATGAGCTTGTCAAAAAAAATATGTCAAACTTGTCAAAAATATCGAAGAGAAATAACAGAGAAGTAAGTAAAGACTACTTTGCAATAATTATTCTTTCTATTTAACGTTTTCATTGTTATGGAACTGTCTGAGATTAAAATACATGAATTGAAATCTTCTACAAGTACTAAATATCACTGAAACACAGATACATTTTAAGTATGCATCCTTTTTCTATATTTCTTTCCTACCTGCGCCCTCTAACACTACACAGATATACAGTATCCCCTGCACTAAAACACACGCCTCCAAATCCTCCTCACACATTCTCTTTATTTCCATGCTTCTCCTCCTTGCTTTTGGGGATATCTCTTCTAATCCTGGTCCTTGTCTACATACTCTTGTCCTCGCCTCCCACATATCTTCTACTCCTTCTGGTGTAAACCCCACTAATCTTATACCCATCCCTGTCAATCTCCCTCCTCTCTCCCCTTCTCGCATGACCTTCGTTGACCTTTGAAATGCTCACACCCTTTCCAACAATTTCCTCTCTGCGCATGACTTCTTTTTCTCTCACTATCCTTTTCTTTGCTATATCTGAGACTTAGCTCACTCAGTCTGACTCTGCTCTGGAAGATTCCCACTCTTATGGTGGCCTTTCTTTCGCCTACACTCTGTGCCCTGATGGCAGGGGTGATGACGTGGGGCTGTCCTCTCCTCTGTGTCATTACCGAACCCTTCCTATTCATCCCTCTCTTTCTTTTCCCTCCTTTGAGGATCAAATTGTCCAGCTTTTCTGTCCTCTCCATGTCCACCCACAAGGATGGCCACGACCTAGACTTGGTTTTCATTAAAAACTTTTATCTCAGATTTTTCCATTTCCCCCTTTCCTCTCTCTGACCACCAGCTCATCTCATTTTCTCTCTCTCACTTCTCCCCTTATCCACCTCATCTACCCCTCGTTTCTGCAGAGAACTGTGCTCTATTAACCTAGCAGCTTTTGACTCTACTTTGCACTCCTCACTCTTCTCTCTCAGCTCTGCTCCCGACCCTGACAACCTGGTCAGGAACTACAACTGTGTCCTATCCTCCTCTCTTGATCTGCATGCCCCGCTTTCTCCCTGCCATTCTCGCCCTTCTATCCCAAGACTCTGGCTAAATTTGCACACATGCAAGGAGTCCACGAGTATTGTAGGTGATCCTCCTGCATCAACAGGCGGTTGCACCCCACGGCGAGCGGTGTCTTCTGAAGATAAAGACCCTAAACCATTGCGCATGTCCTACTCATGTCCGGTGAGTAGGATTTCAATTTTACCACGGCGGAGCAGCTCATCTTCCATAAGCACAAGCGCTTGGAAGTTTTTTATGCCTATACATCTGTTTGATTAATTGTTTTATATTAATTGTTTTACCCCAATCGTTTTATAGAATAAATGCTCTTATTATATATACCACATTATGTCCCTGGGTAAGACACTATTGTAGTGTTTTTTGCCTTTTCTTTGTCTTCCTTTTCTGAGGTTTACAGCACAAGACAAGAACTTTTGTACAAGATTCAACTTCCATTCTTTCCTCAGCGCCATAGGAGGTTTCTTTCCGCAGTCTGCACACACGCATGCTGCATTCCTGCATTCGTTTCTCTGAACGCCTCTGGAGGAAATATCACACTCTCTCAGACTTCCTTCACTACAAATTTATGTTATCCTGTTTTAACTCTGCCCTCTCTCAGGCTAAAAAACTACCATTCTTCACTAATCAACACGTACAAGTCTAACTCATGTTGACCCTTCTATGTCTTTCTGTAACGGGTGTCCGCCACAAACTGGACTGAACTGTGAGGCTGAGATGGGGATAATGAAATACCGACCTAAGGCTGCAAGATTGCGTCCGGAATGCAGAGTCATGGTTGTGGGTAGCCGGGTCAGGGTTGGAGAGGGGAGGATCATCATATTACTTGCCGTGGTCGTTGGTCGGAGGAGGTATGGATTGTTGGGGTCACTAGCCGTGGTCGAGGGTTGGAGATAGACAGGATCGTTGAACCGAGGTTTCCGTAGAACTACAAGATAAAGGATAGCGCAGCAGGCAAGACAAGGCAAGGCAGGACAATATACTGCACCGACACACTTTATTCGAGCAAATACCCGGTATGTACCTGGCAGATACCTGGAATGCGCCACTCCTAACCTCTGACAAGCCCCGTTGCATTTGCCTTCCCAGCCTGGGTTCATGCCTGGCTGATGGGCGGCTGATCTGTTAAATGATAATGATTAGGATTTAATAGGCTGCAATGCTTCGCGTGTCTACCAGATGGCATAAATTCATGAATTGTAATGCAGTTTATATATATATACTGTGCAGTATTGCAGCCAGCGGGAATAAAATGCTTCAATCCCTGCTTGGAAAATAACTCAATGTACTCGGGCAGAAAACAGTCACAAACCTCAATACACCCGGGTATACCCGAATTCGTGGGACTAGCCAAGCTCGAATAAAGTGTGTCGCCAGTGTAAGGTGCTTGCAACTAGCACAACATCACAAGGAAACAGTCTCTATGCTCAGTCAAATTTCAGCAGGAATAGCTGAGAATATAAAGGGAGAGCAGCCAATAGCTGAGGAGTACAGCAGCAGAAGCTGCTGCAAGAATCAGCCCCCTGATTCGTTGCTGAGTGAGCTCAGAACAGCAAGCACTGACGAAGAGTAGTGGCAGTCAGTTTGTATCAAAGCCTGGAGCAGAGTCTGCTGTTGATGCTGCTGTCTCGAGGGCGATCTTCACAGTACACACCCCTTCAGAAGTGACCTCTTGGCACTCCAGGCACGGCTTTGAGGGGTACCTCTGGTGGAAAGCCCATACCAAATGAGGAGCGTGAAGTCTATCCTTGGGGATCCAGCTACGTTCATCCGCAACAAAGCCTTTGCAATGGACGAGGTACTGCATGTTACCTCTGTAGACTCTGGAGTCCAGGATCATCTGCACCTTGAACTCCTGTTGTCCTTCCACTAGAAGAGGTTCCGGAGTAGGCGTGGACACAGAAGACTTGGGATCCTGTACAAAGTTTTTAAGCAATGCTGGGTCTTCATGGATGGTTGCAGATGTAACCAGTATGTTACCTATTGATCCTCTCAATGATCTCGAAAGGCCCAATGAACTTTGGAGATAACTTTGCTGAGGGGCCTTTAGGAGTATTTTTGTCACCGGGATTGTATACTGGTCAGTCCCGACGATGCCGATCTGCCTGTGTCTTTTGTGTTGCCAATGCCTCTGAAGATTATTCTGTCTTCCCCCATAGCTCCTGTAGGTGCTGGGTAAAGTTATCCATGGCTGGGATTCTGAATGCAGCTCCTGGGGAGGGAAGAACAAAGGGATGAAACCCAAAGTTAACAAAGAAGGGCGACTCCTGCGATGACTCGCTCCGCAAGTTATTGAGGGAGAATTCTGCCCATGGCAAGAGATCTACCCAGTGATTTTGGATTTTGGACACAAAACAGTGGTTAAATTGTTCAAGAGACTGGTTTGTTCACAGTTTGTCCATTAGACTGGGGATGGTAAATGGAAGAAAAGTGCAATGATTTCCCCAGCTGCTGGCAAAAGGCCCTCCAGAATTTGACAAAAATGGGACATAGGGATGTGAGGTGTCCCTGAACATGTAATGGGGGCCCTAGGTTAAAGGGGATGCCCAGGTATTGCCCAGACACCCAGAACCTACATAGGTTTCTAAGCTGCTCCAACCATACATAAGGCTGTGAGATATTTTTTATAAGTCGCTGTTATAAGTGTGTGGGGAATATGGCTAGTAACATTAAATGTGCAACTTCTTATTCTATTCCCTATAACCAAGAGACTTAAACATTGTGTTTTAAAAGTTATATGCTTGTGCACTGTAGTATGAGCTGGGACTTTCAGATCCACTTTCAGTTCTTAGAGACTATTTGGCTACCAAGTTTGGTGCCAGCAAATCTCTTCAGACTCCAAACATGAAACCCTCAGAGGCTGTCAGGTTTGAAAGACATTTCGGGACTGGAGTTAGCCTCAAGTACTCACGTCCTGGGGTGAATGGAAGTCATCGGACCACAATTTGACCTAACCCAGACTTTGAGGACCCTACCTCCGCGGTTGGCTTCTGCATGATAAGTGTCAGAAGTGCCAAGTTGGTGCATGCCCTTGTCAGATTCTGAATCCATGCTCACCTGGCTATAGTAGACTTGTAGCGCTCTGACTGGTAAGAAAATTCCCATGCTCTGATTGGCTGTAGTATTTCACGAATGAACTCAGAAATACTATAAGAAACCCTCAGCCAATCAGGACATCAGATTGTAAGCACCAGAACAGCAGCAGCAAATTTGAAACGTCCAAAAGATTCTCTGACAGAAATATGAAAGACACCGGCTTCAGAAATCCGAGGTGATATAGTTTCTAAGTCTAGCTTTTTGTGGCCAAGTTATGAGAATTGAAGGTAGCGATCGCGGCCAGGATTGTAAGTCAATTTTACTTCCAGGACAATTGGAGCTAATTTCTGGTGAACTTATTTCAGCACCTCTGGAGCAGACACAGCAGTGGCGTCAGGAACTTCATGCCGATTTGAGTTCCAGGACAGCTCGGGCTAAGTCCCGGTCAACTAAAGACTCTTGTATTTCATTCTATTTTAGTTAGGAAAGTCTAGTTTTTTGTCCAGGTCCCAAGTACTGTAAGTGCGTCTCTTTTTATGTAGTTTGTGTTCCATTGTGTGTATGCCTTTTCATGCGACTAAATTTACAATTTATTTCACTTATCTTGTTTAGCTCAATGTCTGATCCAGAAAAAGAGGTATAAATGCCTAGTCTCCCGTGACCGGCTTATTTACTGGTGGCAGAATGGGATCATTGAGCTATATGTTTTTTAAAATCCTGTGAGGTCTTCTAACATAGAGAGAAACTCGTAGATTTCGAGCCCTCAAAACAAGTAGTGATTTACACACGTTACACAAAGCTAAGATCAGCGCAGGTTTGCTTTTGTCACTCAGTTTAGTGCCATCAGGCGAAAATGGACAGATGAGCAGGACGGTACCGTTCATGGGACTATTCCAGGATTGTTTCCTGTTGTGACAGTTATGGACTACCAACCGCAGGTCAGTCAAAAACGGTGCTAGAAGAGGATCTCAAAGCACATGAAGCAAGCATTGCTTCATCTGAGAGGGATTCCACTCTCGACTGCAGTTGCAGTGTCTACTAGCCAAGCCTGGGAGGGAGTGGAGGCAAAGGAGGAGGAGGAACATGGGTATATTGAGGGAACGTTTGGCGTACCAGATGTCGGGTGTGCAGCCTGTGTAGCCCGAGTGGCTAGTGGTCACCCGGATACCGGACTCACCACTCTTCTTGTTGAGTGGAGAGTTGGAATGACCTTTGAGTAGAAGCTACAATTGATGGCTGCTGCTATGGATTTACAGCCCTCCGGGACCGCAAGAACTCCTACCATACCTCCCTGGCCACAGCCAACTCACCACAGCTTTGACAAGTATGTGGATGGGGTGGATACAATTGATGGCTATGTTAAAGCCTTTGAGGACCAGTGTCGTTGGTTTCAGATACCAGAACAGGACTCGGTGGTACATTTGTCACTGTTGCTGGCGGGGGTCACCCTGGAGACCTTCAATGTCATCCCGTCAGCGGACAACAATGACTACAAGCATGTCAAGGCGTTGTTGCTCACACATTATGCCCTCACAACGGAGGCATTCCGGGGTATGTTTTGGACTGGGGAAAAGGGTCACAAAGAATCCATGTGCGGTTTTCTGGCCGCATGATTCAACATGCGACTCAGTGGGTGGAGGGTTGTGATGCCATTAAATACCACAGTTTATTGGAGTTATTGTGCAAATAAGAATGTCTCCAAAATGCCCCCTGAAATACGGGATTGGGTATTTGACCACAAGCCAGCAACTTGCCATGCTGCAGCGAACTTGGTTGATTACTTTGTGTTACAAGCCTTGCTTTGTCCCACAAGAAAGGGTCTGCCCCAGAAACAGCCACACCGGCTAGGGTGACCAAAATCAGTCCACAGTGGAAGCCTAAACCCACTGCAGAAGGAGGTGCCTCCAAGCCTGAGAGTTTAAGCATGAAAGGAGGTGCTATCAGTGCAACAAATCAGGACATATCAGACCTGACTGTCCTTTCAAGCCAAAGGCCGGTAATCCCCATCAGTGGCAACGCTCTCCAGCTGTGAGACCAGTCGCAACAATGCGAATGGCACACAGAGGAGCAGAGTGCAGCCATCCAGCAAGACTCAGACAGGAGAATCAGCTGATGGAACAGCAGCAGAGACGAAGGGACATCCGATTGCACCAGTCGGATTGTAATCTAATGATGTCCGGTACAGACATCTGAGCTAAGTGACCATCGGGGATCGCCAAGTAGCTGGTTTGCTCGATTCCGGGGCCACTGTTTCTCTGGTCCATTCTGATATGGTGAGACCAGAGGATCTGCTCCCAGGTTCAGGGATGAAGGTCACCATGCCAGGTGGTGGACTGCAGCACATCCAGGTGTCCCAGGTCTTTTTGGATTGGGGTGCTGTCGAGGTATGAGGGAGGTGGGGGTACTGTCTGGGTTTGGATACTGAGGTGCTCCTCGGTAATGACCTGGGTCCGCTTTTTTGTACGTAGTTGGCTCCTGTTGCGGCGATTACTAGGAGCCAGAGCCGTGGAATTGCCATTGAGGATCTCACCGTTCCCCTGCATTTGAGACCAACAGCATCAGAGGACTCTGAGGAGACCAGAAAGGTAAGGCAGACAGAATCGAGACAATGCACTGACCTACCTACCCCTTTGCCTATTCCCCTTCAACCGAACTTAGAGACTGAGGGAGGGTGGCCAGAATTAGGGACCCAGCTTTGGGATGTGGTGCAATGCGACCGACCCCAGCTTAGAGTGCATGAGACGTCGGGCGTCCGAGTCTGGTACTGAGAGTGGGTCGGATCGGTTTTATGGCACCGTGGGCTTTTGTATAGAGAGCAGGATTCCACTATACCTGATAGGGTATGGACTGGTTGGCAACAGCTAGTGTTACCCAGGGTGTATAGGCAGCAGTTACTGCAAGTAGCCCACTCCTTACCACTAGCGGGGCATCAGAGGGTCACTCGCACAAGAGCCTGGTTAGTGCAGCGTTTCTACTGGCTGGGGGCATCAAGGGCAGTGGAAAATTTTTGCCGGTCCTGTGATGCCTGGCAGCAGGTAGGAAAGGTGGGTAATCATGTGAAGATGCCCCTAAACCCACTTCTGGTAATAGGGGAACCCTTCCAGAGAGTCGCTATGGACATACAGTAGTGAGACCCCTGATGATCCCTAGCTGGACCAGCAAGCGTTACATCCTCACGGTGGTGGATTTTGTCACTCGGTACCCTAAGGCTGTGGAACTTTCCACCATTGAAGCAAAGGCAGTAGTAAAGGCTTTGATTTTTTTCTAGAGTAGGATTACCCAGTGAGATTTTGACTGATCAAGAGTCACAATTCATGTCAGAATAATTCATGTCAGAAATGTTACAGTGTCTCTGGGATTCGTGCGGGGTGAAACACCTGCGCACGACCCCTTACCACCCCCAGACAAAGGGTCTATGTGAGAGGTTCAATGGTACCCTGAAGCAGATGCTTCGAGCTTTTATAGACGCTGAAGGAAAAGACTGGGTGATTAATTTACTGCATTTGCTGTTTGCATACCGAGAGGTACGGCAAGAATCTACTGGGTTCCCTCCCTTCGAGCTTCTATATGGTCGCAGGGTACAGGGACTTCTTGAATTATTGTATGAGGGATGGGGAGGGGAGACTACCAATACTGATGCCTCTGTGCTGAAGGCTGGACTCCAGTGCTGGACTCCAGGATGTCTAGGGGATACCTACAGTATCTTGTCCACTGGAGGGGTTACGGCCCCGAAGAACGATCCAGGATACCCCGGCATCTTCTACATACTCGAAGGCTCATCCGGGCCATTAATTCTAAGTATCCTCATGTAATGTTTATGCTCACCACAAACCGGGACCGGACCGCGGGGTTGAGGTGGGGATAGATATACACCAACCTTAGACCATGAAGCTGGGTCCGGATTGCGTAGTCCATAGTCGTGCGTAGCCAGGTCAGGGTTAAAGAAGGCAGAGTAATCTATTGACAAGCCGGGGTCAAGTCAGGCGGCACAGGAGCGAAGGTCGAGGTCACAGGCAGGATTCGGCAACAGGACAAACTTCAGTGAAGGCGCTTCAACATAGGTGCTGTTGCGCGATAAGGCTTCTGGAAGGAGGAAAAGGAACAGGATGTAGAGAAGGCCACGGGAAAACAAGGACTGCAGACAGGCCACAGGAACACTGAGGACTTCAGTATATCCGCTTCAGCGCAACGAAGGCGAAGTCTGTAAGGAATAGGAATAGTATCACCTAGGGCTACAGTACAGGAAAGGCCTTAGGATGCAGGAGGCTTCAGGAAAATGAGACAATAGCACAAGAAGGCCAAGTCAGGCAAGTCTTGCTTGTGGCAAGAACAGTTACATAGAAAGTCTATGTTCAGCAACTTCCTGGCGGAAGGGCAGGCACTAAGTAGCATGGGCAGCCAATAGGGGAAGGGCTGCCTAGAAGGCAGTGTCAAACATACTGCCATGTAATTGCAGGAGCAGGTGGTTCTGACTGCTCAGTGCAGGGAGGTATTTGCCTGGAACTCTATAGCCCTGTAAGAGTGATCCAGCCAAACCCAGGACCGCATTCCTTACAACTCACCAGCCATCCTTGAGATGCCTGGAGGTTGCTCCTGAAGGGGGGTACTGTAAGGATCCGTGATGGCCATGCGTAACCCTCTCTGCGGTGCTCACCCACCTCAACCTGCGATCGGGTGCCCCTTCCTCTTGCGGCACCTCCCGTGGTGCTGCAGGTGTCGTCCGTTGGCCTCGCTTCACACATGGACCCCGTGCTTGGGGAGGTACTGGTCTCGCTGGGTCCGCTTTGAGGCCCTGTCCTCGCGGTGACATCAACGGCGCACAGCACCCACACACGCTATGCGCGGATGGCACACTCGCACACTGAATCAGGGCCTTGCCTCTGTCCATTATTCTGTAGCTGATGCAAACTCCTATCTTGCCTATCACAGCGAGGGATACTGGTGAACTCCTTCCTCTGCAGTGTCCTTATTGGTCAAGGGTACTATTTATGCTCAGACAACCTCTTGGCAAGATGGGTGAGCATAAGACTTCATTCATGCGAAGTGCCTACTGCAATCCCTGTCTCCCGATCTTGTACTTTGTTCTTAGTACTAGTCACTCTCCGTGTCTGATCTTGGCTAGCATCATTACCTACGACGTTCCGCACCTCTCCAATCTTGACCACGGCAAGTACCTATGACGATCCACACCTCTCCAATCTTGACCACGGCAAGTACCTATGACAATCCCAACTTCTCCAACCCTGTCCCGGCTACCCACTACCAATCTACACTCCGGATGTGCTCTCATGGCTGGAGGTCGGTTTATTCAATCCCCACCTCGGCCTCGCGATGGTATGGTGTCATTTGACTCCGCAATATCACATTGCCATGACAACGAGACGCCGTGTGATGCCACAGTGGTGACGTCTGTGACATCACTTGACGCTGCGAAGGAGGAGGAGGGCAGCAGAAAGGAGACAACAAGGAGGCTCCCTACATATATGTGACTTCTCATCAGACCCAAGTAACCCAAGAGCACGGCAAATGTATATGTGGGCGGACATTTTTGCTGCCCCAAATTTGTATGCCCTATGCCTGGGCCCAACGGGCATAATGGGAAATCTGCAACTGGTGGAACTAGCAAATATTCCATGGCAGGGTTGCACTGGTGGCGTCGTGGAAGCTCAGTCAGACAGCTCTACTTCCTAAGAGTGAGGTTGAAGGAGGTAGAATGACCTTCTAAAAGGTCAACTCAGCCACAATTTGTTCCCCTAACACAAGCTGAATAGTAGCAGCAGCAGCAGCAGCAGCCTCCTACATACATACAAGAGGTTATACAGCCATAATAGTACTGCTGCTAATGCAGGTACCAGGAAAAGCAACTGGAGCATCAACCGCTTCTGGTGCTGTTGTGCCTGGCACCTGCTCCATTACTGATGATGATTCTAACAGAGATCAACTACAGCTGATCAAGTGCACAGATACAAATGCTTACAGTGTATGTATTTTTTAATCCTTGCAAGTATTACTAATTTCCTTCACCTGTTTGCAGTTAACTACAGACACAACCACATGACTACTCTTAAAAACCCTATCAGGCACCAGATCAATGTGGTCACTTCCTCTTGTTCCTGCCTTCATATATTTTTAACGGTTCCTGTTTTGACCTGGATTGTGCTTGAACAACCTTTTTTTCCAACTGCTTTGGTCCATGTCTGATTCGACCACACTTTTTCCTCGTCTTTAATCAGGGCAGGTGGAGGACAGCGAGGTCGGGGTCAAAGTCCGGGTTCAGCAACAGGGATTCCAAATGAACAGGCTAGCCTCAGGAACAGGCTAGCCAAAGCGATAGGCTAGCTTCACGAACAGGCTAGCCACGGGGAAGGCTCACGAAATAGGAAGGCTCAGCAACTTGAACCCAAGGTGGCCAGGAACACAGGGAAGGCGCATGAAAATGGACTCTCAGCAACTAGAACCCAAGGTGGCCAGGAACACAGGGAAACTAATGCACTGCTCAGACAGAGGCTGGAAGTCACAGGCTGCTATTTAAGCCCTTGAACAGGTGCAGTCAATAACTAAGTTCAAGCGGAGGCTTGCCAGAAACCATGATGCCCACAGCTAAGGGCAGGTTCAAGCAAAAGCCTGGACTGGAACCCTTACACACTACTGGGACCTGCTAGCTTTGGTAGGGCCTAAGTCTCTTGGTATCCCACCACTGGGTGAGTCTTTACTTAAGAAAACACAACTTTTTCCAACTGGTAGCCTCCTAGCTTTGACCTCAGCCAACTCTTGCAATTTTACACAGTTCCAGCCATTTGATTCTTTACCTGATTTAGCTAGCGCTTGGCAAGTGCTTGAAATTCATACCAGTATGCCACGGATTCTTAAGTGCTATATGATTTGGAACTAAAGCACCAGTGTAAGTTATATCAATATTACTTGGGGAAAATAAAATCAATAGTCAGGTTGCATATGATATAATAAAATGACAGTTGAAAAAATCTATTTCCGTTTTTTTATGATGTTCAATACAGTCACATTATAACGTTTATTAAATCAACTTTAACTAGCAATGATACATTGAAGATTACACTTGGAAAATGGTGATAATAAAAACAAACCAATAAAAAAAACCTAAATCTCTTACTCTTTTCAACAGATCAATAAAGTGAAAAATGACTTAAAATGGAGACATTGAATAACTTTTCCTTTTCAAAACAGTTCTTCTGAACCAAAGATTCCATATGAATCACCTGGGCCAGGTGAATAATATATGTTTTATTGTCACACAAATATTAAAGACTTTTTTGGAATTTTCAGCATCTACAGGGTACTGCCTATTTGCAGTCTTGAGGAATCTGATGGTTCCCTTAGGAACTCAGGGAGAAGGAGCAGCTCATTGAGTAAAGACCCTGAGCATTGAGTTTGGAGCAGGTTCAATTCCTGGTATCGGCTCCTTGTGACCTTGGGCAAGTCACTTTATCTCCCGGTGCCTCAAATTTGTAAGCTCCACGGGGCAGGGACTGTGTCTGCAAAATGTCTCTGTAAAGCACTACGTAAAAACTAGCAGCGCTATACAAGAATAAATTATTATTAACTGCAATAGGTGATGCAGTGGTTACCCTGTCTAACTGCCCTAATTACCCTGAAGGGTTTTCAGAGAAGAATGAATTTCTCAGCATTCTCCCCACTGTATTGTACATAACTCCTCCCACATGAGGTCCTCAATGGTGTATATTTCTAAACACACACCCTCGGCTCACACCTACTCAAAAAGATTGAGGCTTGTCAGCAGGGCTGCAGACAGATCTCCCAGGGTTCAGGACTCGAATTACGACTGGGGCCTCTCCCCCCCACCCTTCTTGTGTTGGAGGATTTGAGAGCCCTCCATTTAACACCTCGCAAGTCCCCTCTATCTCCCCCAACCTCTCTTCCCATGTATTACTCTCCCATCTGTCTCACTCACACCCTCTCTCCTCTCACTCCCCCCTCCATCAATTACCACACTCTCAGTCACTCAATCCTTCACCCCCACCTCTGCCTCACATATTTCTTTCCCCTGCGCCTCAATCTTACACCCTCTTTTCCTCCCCCCTCTCTAACACCCCTCTCTCCTCACTCTCCCCACAGCCCCCTCCATCGATTACCCTACTCTAACTCAATCCTCCCTCCTCTCACTCATTCCCTCTCCACCCTCACACAATCACCCCCACAAAACACATACCAAAACCCCCACACCCAATACAAAAACATTCCCACCCCTGAAATACATACAAACCCCCCTCCACCCCCCAAATACATACCAAACCGCCCCCACCCCCAAATACATATTAAAAACACACCCCAAATACATATAAACTCCACCCCCAAATACATATAAACCCTCCCCAAATACATATAAAAACAGCCCCACCTCCAAAAACATATATATATAAAAAAAACACCCTAGCCCCCAAATACATATAAACACCCTCACCACCAAATACATATAAACCCCATCCCACAAATACATATAAAAAAATGCTCATCCCCCAAATACATATAACCCCCCACCGCCTAAGGTGCACCTTTGAATTCCACAGAATTTACACAGCTGTGTATCCACATACAACTTACCATCTACATTTGGAATTCTAAGGTGCACCTTCTGGACCATCTGGAGGGACTTACTTCTTTTTAGTAGAGTCTTTTTCATTCTAAACTCCATGTTAGGAGTTAATTTATGTGGTATTTCCAACGTAACAGCTAATTTGGAAGGTGTTTTTTTTTGCCCTGTTTGGAGTTACTCACTATTTAGTGAGAATTCTCCCCAATCTTTCAGGTTATAATTATCGATTAGACACTACTGGGTCCTTCATTTTATTATAATTTTTATTGTATGCATTGATATATTTTATTATTTGAGGCTTTACTGATTTGTCAGTCCATTCGAGGCCATATGTAATACATTTGTATATTTTCATCCTTACTAAATAGTGTCCTCTTACATTCTTATGTTCCCACCTCTGTGATTTCAATGAGGAATATCAATTAATAGATCTATGTGCCTAAGTTTCTCTTTCCACATTCTCTTGGGGTTTGTAAGATCCCTCTCTTATTGGCTGCAGGAGTGTTTGGCCATTTGACCAAACCATCACTTACTATCACATACTAGTATTACACAATTAGCTCCTCCTTTTCTCTCTCTCACGGTTTTAGGATAGCTAGCTGGGTTTCACCTTTATTTTGTGATGCAAGCTACTCCTACCGTGACAACCCCAAATACATATAACCCCCACCCCTCAAATACATATGAACCCCCACCCCCAAATACATTTTTTTTTAAAAAACAACCCCTGAAGTACAAATTAAAGAAACAGCCCCACACCCCAAATACATATATAAAAAACACCCCACCCCCAAACACATATAAAGAAAAAAAAAACACCCCCCAAATATCTATAATAAACACCCCACCCCAAATACATATACAAAAAACACCCCACCTCCAAAATACATACAAAGAAAACACCCCCAGCCTCCAAATACATATAAAACCCCACCCCCAAATACATAAATAAAAAATGAAAACACACCCCAAATATATATAAACTCCCCCCAAATAAAATACAATATAAAAAATACTCCCCCGCCCCAAATACATATAAAAAATAAACCAAATACATACAAAATACAGACTTACCTTGGGGATGATCTCAGGCCTCTGGCCAGGCATGGTGACTGTGGGGGGCCCAGCTGCTGGTCCTCTTGCTGCCCCAGACCGACTCTCCCCCAGCTACGTGCCTCCCTCACTGACTGACCGCACCGAGCTTCTGACGTCTGCACCCAATGTCCTCTCTCATGCCGGTGCGTGTGGGAGCTGGGATCAACCTGCTTCCGGCGCACGCTGATGGCAGAGAGGCCCGGCGTTTGCCAGCATCGGAAGCTTGGCATCGGACAGTCAGTGAGGGAGGCCAGAGCTGGGAACTGTCCCGACTCTCCACCCCTGACGGTGGCCCTGCATATCAGTGAGCAGACTCCTCAACCTCATACTATCTCTCTTTAGAGTCAGTCATTAGTATAATCATCACGACTCAGTGCCATTGGTTATCATCCCTAGTGTTCTGTCCATGTCACTCAAAGAACTACATTTAAACTGGAACTCCCCCTAGGCTAACACTCTGCTTGTGTATTGTGCCCTATTTATGTACAGTAAGTGAAGTAAAAAATGGCAAGCAATTTGCTAAAGATGGCACTTTTTTCATGAGAATTTCAAGTTTTTAAAGACTGCTGAAATGGTGTAACTTGTTAATGACTAATCTTTGTGTGTCACAAAAATTCAATGTTTGCCTGTTTTGTGACCTTGTACAGAAGTTTCACACATCTCTTTTTCTAAGCATACAGAAGCATAAAATGTTGCACTTAGAGCTTTTAGTTCCATAACAGTGGCTTTTAATGATTAATGTTTTTTTCCTATACCCAAGACCTTTTGCAAAGAATTTCTGGTATGGCAATCATTAAAAGTCATTTTTGTGAAACCAGGATGAACCTTCTTTTAAAAAATCTAAAATTACATGGTCAATTTAGGTTATATAGACATTGTGTATCATTTGTAGATTGAGGCAATAGCAGATACTGAAAGCTAGACTTTTTTGACAAAGGCGTGAGCATGTAATGAAGTTATAGTTTAAAATAAGACGTGAAGCCAATAAAAGTCCTGGAAAAGCACAAGACAGGAGATGGTTAGGTACTATTCAGTTACAAGTAAGGAACTATTGACTGGAATTAAAGACTACTTTAGTTTGTAATAAATGTTTATTTTTATATATATATATATATATATATATATATATATATATATATATATATACACTGTATATGGTGCTGCTGCATAGCTGAGATAAATTGTAATAGATTTGGAGCTCTATCAAGTCTTTCAAGTCCTGTCTTTCCACTTAACAGTTACAATTTTGCTCATAGTTTAGTATACCATGTAAAACGCTCCTAGAGGGCAACACTAATATGGTGTAATTAATATATTTGGCCAATCACCTGCAACTGCTTATTGAGCAGTCTGTGGGAGGCCAGCCCCTCCTTATTCTGGGTATATAATCTCCTAGCAAGGTCCCTGTGTTTCACTATTTACTTTACTTGCAGACATGTGAGTATCTGTACTGGTATATACCAGTTTTTAACTGCACTATCTTATATAAGCATATGCTTGGTTATATTAACCCTTTCACATAACATTCGTTTGCATTTAGCATAGGGACCTGCTATAGAGACTTACCTTGACGTGGTTAGCAGGCTTGGCATTATTTGATCAAAGGATGTAACCAAAAGTCTCCTTTATCTTATAGATTTTCCCACGATATATATATATTTATAGCTATCCCAAAGGGAGAAGCGCAGGGATTCACTGTCTGTTTTTCACATTTGTATGGCCAATCTCTTCGCCAGCTGCATGCTACTTACATGGAGAAGTGCGGCGATTATATATTTGTTTTACTATTCAGTTACAAGTAAGGAACTATTGACTGGAATTAAAGACTACTTTAGTTTGTAATAAATGTTTATTTTTATATATATATATATATATATATATATATATATATATATATATATATATATATATATATACTGTATATGGTGCTGCTGCATAGCTGAGATAAATTGTAATAGATTTGGAGCTCTATCAAGTCTTTCAAGTCCTGTCTTTCCACTTAACAGTTACAATTTTGCTCATAGTTTAGTATACCATGTAAAACGCTCCTAGAGGGCAACACTAATATGGTGTAATTAATATATTTGGCCAATCTATATATAGTATATAGCAAAGAACAGAAAGCACTCCGTCAGGTCAGTCAATTGGGTGGGTGCAGATCCTATATAATGAAATAGGCAATACGATACCGTGTTGACGAATATCAAAGGCAGCACTCCAACAGTTGGTCAAAAAAATATATTGTAATTAACAAGACATCATTCCGGAATGATGTCTTGTTAATTACAATATATTTTTTTGACCAACCGTTGGAGTGCTGCCTTTGATATTCGTCAACACGGTATCGTATTGCCTATATATATATATATATTTATAGCAGAAAATAGCCGTGTTTGTCCAGTTGCGATAGTGCAGAATAAATGAGTTCTTCAGTATTAGGTGATACCTTTTTTATTGGACTAACAATTTATGTCATAGAACAAGCTTTCGAGAGTTCTCCTCTCTTCTTCAGGTTGGCAATACTGATATACACAGAAATCTATGGCTAAAACAGTGTAGAGAGAAAAAAAACACAGATATGTACTGTAGATAAGGTAAGGTGTTTAAAGTGTTTGAAGCCAGGGGAGGGTGACAAGGAAAGGTGTTGAGGGGGAGGGATGCTGTGGGGGGGGGGGGGGGAGAGAATGTGTGGATGAGAATAGAGGCAAGCAAGATAATTACAAACAATTTTGATAGGGTGTGAGAAAACCCATGTCTGCATTAAGTCCTTTGGTTTTGGTGTCAAAAGGTCAACATCACCATCAAACAGCAGATAAAGGAGGTGCAGTGGTGCTTATGAACACAAATAAATACATAGAAGAAGGCAATAGACAACTCACAGACAACACCTACTACAAGAAACTCACGCATGATCCAACCCAGGAATATACAAACCAACTCATGAATCTCATTCAAACATTCCCTAACCACCTGCAACCACAATTGAAGCAACTAATACCTTACAACCCAGGAGTTGGGATCTTCTACATGCTTCCCAAAATCCACAAACCAGGAAACCCCTGCAGACCTATTATAACAGGTATGGATACACGCACTGAAAAAATATCACGCTTAGTGGAGAATATCCTCAAACCTTTAGTCAGAAGCATGAACAGCTTCATACAAGATACCACAGATTTTCTCAATAATCTTAACAACATCAAACAACTACCATCCAACACACTGCTAGTTACCATGGATGTAGAATCCCTTTACAGCAACATCCCCCACAAGGATGGTATTGAGGCATGCCTGCATTTCCTTACAACATCTCCAATGGATCAGAAATACAGCGCTGATGTAATTACCAAACTGATAGAATACATCCTCACACACAACTTCTTCAGCTTCAACAAGGAAATGTACCTACAACTAATGGGGACTGCAATGGGTACCAAGATGGCACCGCAATATGCCAATCTTTTCATGGCAAATCTTGAACAAAGATTCCTAACTACATGCCTCCACAAACCCTACAAATACTACAGATACATTGATGACCTGTTTATAATATGGACAGAGGGTGAAGAAAACCTAAAACAATTCCACGAGTCCCTGAACTCATTCCATCCATCAATTAAACTCAAAATGGATTATTCGGCAAACCTAGTAAACTTTCTAGATACTACAGTAACACTGAAAGATGGCAAACTACACACATCTGAATACAAGAAACCTACTGACAGATACAGTTACCTCCACAATTCCAGCTTCCATCCCACTCATACAAAACAAGGTATTATACACAGCCAGGCTATAAGATACCACCGCATATGCTCTGACACTGAAGACAGAAACAGGCATTTCACAACCCTGACCGAAGAATGATAAGACTCTTTGACACCAAAACCAAAGGACTTAATGCGGACATGGGTTTTCTCACACCCTATCAAAATTGTTTGTAATTTTCCTGCTTGCCTCTATTCTCATCCACACTTTCTCTCTCCCGCTCCCCCCCCCCCCCCCACAGCATCCCTCCTCTCCACACCTTTCCTTGTCACCCTCCCCTGGCTTCAAACACTTTTAACACCCTACCTTTTCTACAGTACATCTGTGTTTTTTTTTCTCTACTCCTGATGAAGTCTCGCTTGAGACGAAACGCGTAGAGATTGCTGTGGAGCCTACTGTCCAGTTTATATATTTTATTTGCACTCATCTACATTATTGCACTCCTGCTGCTTTGCTAGCATTTTGCTACCAGCCATTCAGACATTTGAGTTCCTGTTTACACTGTGAACTCTCCCTGGCTGAAACCTCGCTGACATCATCGAGTTCACTCGAGACTCTATTCAGTGTATGCTCTGTGTAGCACCGGAGAGAGGGGAAGGCGGCGTCCCTCGTGGCTTTCGGTCCCTGCCAGGACCTAGAGGGGCTATTGTGGCAAGACACACCGCGGACATCACACCGAAGTCCTCCTCCTTGGGTTCCTGCGTCTGAACGGGCTGAGTTGTACTCAAAAACGCATTTTTTTCAGCTTTGTTTGTGAGTGTGCATTTTTATCCCTTACTCCATAAATTTATTGTTATACAATTTTACGCTATGAGTGCGCCTGTTTTTTCTGTGTTTTTGTAGATATCCTAAGGAAGTGGTGTTCCCTTCATTCGGGCTGCAGAGACTCTTTTGGATAGCAATTGGAACATTTTGGGATTTGTATATCTTTTACATATATTTATCTGGACATTTTCTTTTTTGATATTTTATTATGTATTTTATTGGTTCATTATTTTTATTTTTTTTACTACATCCACTGTGCTTAGCATAGGTTTTTTACTTTTATTTGTAATAAAATTTTCCATTTCACTTTTATTTATATTTTTACTCTATAGAGATTTTATATAGTGATAGGTTGGCGCTAATATATTTCTTTTTTTGTTATATATATACATACACACACACACACACACACACACACACACACACACACACACACACACACACACACACACACACACACACACACACACACACACACACACACACACACACACACACACACACACACACACACACACACACACACACACACACACACACACACACACACACACACACACACACACACACACACACACACACACAAACCATAATACTGAGTTAAGTTATGGTGAGTAAAAAAAGTGACAAAAACCCTCCACAGGAAAGCAAATATGCAAATATAGCTGTATGCTCATCTGCATGTCTTAGGCAGGTCTGCAAAGGTGGGGTTGCAGACCTGCCTAAGACATGCAGATGAGCATACAGCTATATTTGCATATATATATATATATATATATATATATATATATATATATATATATATATATATATATATATATATATATATATATATATAAACCAACACAGAAAAAAGAATCCCCACAGTAGCACTCTAGCATACAAAAAATATCAAAATGTATTAATCACATACAGATATAAATCATTAAAAAGGAGCAGTGGTGTCCTCAAAGCTGAAATAATGCTGAGCCTCTAAGATATGTGGAATGAAGCAACAATGAGCTTATACATACAAATACCACAAATCATTAGGGGGAACAGAAACTGAACCTGGGATGTGGAGATGTATGCTGGAAAGCAGTGCTACACTGCATGAACAATGAATTAACCCTTTAACATAAAAGTGTAAAGGCAAGAAACTCAAAAACACTCTGACCGGCCGGTCAAGGCTACCTAAATAAGGCCCCCTGTGTGAGGTGAAAATGTAAAGATAGATACATATAATATCAGCAAAATCACATAATGTGGGCTGAGCCTGTAGATAAAGCACACACAGAGAGGCATGTACATGACAGGTAACAATGACAAATGCCAAAAGGGGGTTCACATAAGTACTTAGACCAGTCCAGCAAGGTAGTAGCAAACATCCACAGCCAAGAGAGTGTTCCTAGGTTCAGAGGGAGTAAACCGCAACTGCTCCACTGCGCATGATCCCAAGATGAAAGGGGCACAGACTGCGAGATCCAGCAGGGAGGGGGAAACACAGCTGAGGGCACCACCGCGTCCTGAAGAGACAGACAAGCCCCGAAGCGCACGTTTTGCCACCTGCTTCGTCCGAGGGTTTAACATGTAGACCATTGGTAGTACTATTTGTAGTTGCATGTTCTGTGACGTATGGGTTGATCAGGATAATGAAAACAGATGGAGATAGTAATGGTAATGGGCTGGTCTCAAAGCTCCTCCTACATTGGAGGGATCAGCTCAGAAGGCGATTAACTGCCTGAGTACAAGAAAGGAGAGTAAGTAAACGATACTAAAAGTACATAGATAAAATAAAAGCACACAATGATATGTGTGAGACAGGATAAAAAATGTATAATGATAAAACAGGAATGGAAAGACAACAGGAGAGATGGAAACCCTCCACAGTAAAGCATATAGCAAATGGATATATTACTGTATGTGTGGTGAATACCTAATCTTAGTCTCAAACCAGCAAAGCCAGCACAACCAACCTCACACTGATGATACCCATCAAGGTTGAAACATATCTGTGAATGGGTTTACTGGCTTTGCATCTCACCCCAGCCTATGCTTAAAAACTGTGTTTAAAGCAGCATGCATTGGTTTAAAGGTTGCTCGTGTAATATGAGCGTGAGACAAAAGGTAGCACTGTGTGCTCATTTGCATGTCATTTCCCAGAATCCCTTGCTGCAGTGGAAGTGCTGTGTGCTGGGCGATAATGGTGAAAGACAGGGTTGCAGACCTGTCTAAGACATGCAAATGAACATACAGTAATATTTCCATTTGTTATATATATATATATATATATACTGTATATGGTGCTGCTGCATAGCTGAGAAAAATTGTAAGAGATTTGGAGCTCTTTCAAGTCTTTCAAGTCCTGTCTTTCAACTGAACAGTTACAATTTTGCTCATATTTTAGAATGTTGTCTACTAAAGTGTATAGCTGTAGTAGACTTCATTGCTCCAGATTACTCATTTCATGGCATCATAATGCAGGATATCACCGATTTTCCATAGGATTTAATGGAACGGATAGTACTGAAAATCACAGAAAATCACATCATAATGTGCTAGTGGGAGCAATAACCAAGGCTACAGTATAGCTGTACTTCAAACAAAAAGGCTTATTGAATTTGACACTAATATTAAAAGACAAATATTTATTATGATAATAATTCATCATTCTAAGCTCCCATAGTGCTCAATACAGAAAACAGACAAAAAAATGGTACCACAAAATAGAATCTACAAAAAACTCAGTAGCTGCATCACAGGTTTTTTTTTATTGATATCCAATAGACAAGAATCATGCATATGCTTGTACCATGCTCAGTCTTTTTTCATCACAATGCGTTTCAAGACCGGTCATCTATTCTTCTGGATAAAAAAATCCTGCACTTCAGCAGTATTTTTTTAGCCTAATTTTTACTTTGGTAACCCTGAGAAGAAAATCTTTTGTGACTAACAATCCAATATTACATTAATGAGTAAAAAAACACATTCATGTTTTATGAGCCCACTACCCATATCTAAAATCAGATATAGCTGGTGGTCTATTTAGAGGACAGAGTTTAAATAGTGCTGCACAGGAACATTATAGGATTAATGATATGTGCTTATATATATTAATAGTACTTTTAGCTTATAATATATTTCAGATCGCTTTTCATTATGAAGGCAATTAGTTTTCATTTGAACAAATATTTATCTCATTATACTTCTTGGGTTAAAAGTTTCCATTAATTACATTAGGAAGTAATTATAATTGTAAAACTTTTAAATAAGATGGTCTTAAGACAACACAAGTGGTTGCATTCCCAGATTGAATCTAAACGCCTACTGCTAGCCTTGAGGATGTTGTGGCTATAAACCATTAAAACTATCATATCTAAATTGTGATTAATTGTTTTCACAGTTGGAGAATTATTTTGTTGAGCAGGAACATGACGTATCTTTTAAAGCAAAGAAATAATTATGTTATGAACTGAAAATCAAGAAGAGAAAGATGAATAACTATTGTTTTATGCACCATACTTTTGTTAACATTGGGAAGTGTGTATATATATATATATACATATATATATATATATATAGTGGCGGCTGCCTTTAGCCTCGTGCGGCCATATCGGCGCAACTCTGATAACCGTGGGCAGATGCAGTATGCTTTTTTTCCCCAGAGTATATTGCGGTATTTTAGCGCTCGTAATATTAGCATTTTATTAGCGCTGTCTGCAATACTGCAATACTTCTAAAAACTCAGGGGGGCGTTCGCGAGCTGTTGTCTTCAAAGTCTAATTCTTTAGCAGTTCAACCTACGTCAGTACACAGTATGCGTGTGTGCACGCAGTAATTGTAAATTTGCATATTTATACATGCATTTGCAGTACTGTATGTCTCATTTGAAAATTGTTGAAACGCATAGGCGTGTACATTACACCAGGTTTTCACCGACGGTCAGACCGTTATTGGAAGCCGATGCTGGCGCATTGCTTGCCTGCGACTGACGTTTCTTAGTTGGTTTTAACATGACCTTTCGCCTTTTGAAGTCTCCATGGTCATAGATACCGGAAAAACCCGGTGATACATACAAATACCTTACAATAACATCGGGATCAATACGAAAAAAACATGGATCGATACATAACTTTTTCCTTATTGCACGCTTCCACACATGAGCATCTGGTGAAAACTTGTAAAAGTCATAGTTTTCGATAAAATACTGATAAATTTGAACAACTGTTGCCATCTTATCATCTATTGCATTAATCACAGACCATATTAAATAAGCGTACGTTCTGTCGTTTTTTTGGAACACAGACTGCATCGGTGCACTCATCTCGGAACTCTCAGGACAATAGAAAACTGCGCATTTAGTTTTTAATATGAAAAGCCTAAATTGATACATTATTGTAACTTCTTCAGTACCAAGGTCAATTTACAATAGACCACTGTAGTATTTTTTAAACACCTGCAAGTCGACACATTACTGAAGCACATGCGCATTACAATTCATGAATATCTGCCATCTGGCGGATACGTGAAGAATTGCAACCAATTAAATCCGAACCATTATCAATAAACGCATCAACCGCGGGTGTGAATGCAACATGAATGAGGTCAGAATGGGGCATGAACGTGGTTAAGTGCGGTGAAGTGCATGGCATTCGGAAAAAATCCCCGAAAAAATTCAGAGATGTTGGAGAATAAAAGGGGTCGCGGCTGTATATATATATATATATATATATATATATATATATATATATATATATATATATATATATATATATATGCAAATATAACTGTATGCTCATCTGCATGTCTTAGGCAGGTCTGCAACCCCGCCTTTCCCCATTATCACCCAGCATACAGCACTTCCACTGCAGCAAGGGATTCTGGGAAATGACATGCAAATGAGCACACAGTGTCACTTTTTGCCTCAATAACCATTTTTTAACATGGTTCCCTATAGGCTTAAGCTTGCTGCATGGTCACAGCTTTGAGCACAGCCAGGGTTAAGGTGCATACCCAGAAAACCACCCACTTTCAGCTGTTTCGACCTTGATGGGTCTCATCAGTGTGGGGTTCATTTTACTGGGAATGCAAGAGAGGCTATGGGATAGGCTAAACCATAATACTGAGTTAAGTAATGGTGAGTAAAAAAAGTGACAAAAACCCTCCACAGGAAAGCAAATATGCAAATATAACTGTATGCTCATCTGCATGTCTTAGGCAGGTCTGCAACCCCGCCTGGGTAGACTGGCTGGTATTCCCTTTGCATATGTGGGGCTACAGAAATGAGACCCCAGAGTTCTACTGCGCATGTGCCAACCAGCAGGGGGGCATGGGTCAGAATGCTTTCCCACGTTAGTGAGTGGCTGGAAGTAATTGAAAACCAATCCCCTGTACTTAAGGTTATGGATAGGGCCACAAAAGGTATATAATCTGTGGTCAAGCCCTTATCCATTGTTGTTCATGTTTTGCAAGTTCTTCAAGTGTTCAGTCTGTTCTATACCATCTTGTTTGCTGAGAGAAACGCTATGCACTGTCTTCCTGCCAGAGGTCTTTTCATGCTTTTGGGTGTCTTGATGACTATGAAGAGTGCTGTATGAACTGCCAGTCCAGCTGTGACTGCTTCATCATTTCCATTTTACGTAAGTGTCTATATTTTGCCTGTTATTTGTACATATCTGTTGTGTTCACCTTTATCAAGGAATAAATTACATTTTATCATATCTAAGTCTTGTCGCAGTTCAAACCCAGGTATATATATATATTTATATATAGTTTTGGTGTAAATTACAGCCTGTCACAAGCTACCGTGACAAGCTTGTTAAAATGGTTATTGAGGCAAAAAGTGACACTAAGTGCTCATTTGCATGTCATTTCCCAGAATCCCTTGCTGCAGTGGAAGTGCTGTATGCTGGGTGATAATGGGGAAAGGCGGGGTTGCAGACCTGCCTAAGACATGCAGATGAGCATACAGTTATATTTGCATATTTGCTTTCCTGTGGAGGGTTTTTGTCACTTTTTTTACTCACCATAACTTAACTCAGTATTATGGTTTTTTATATATATATATATATATATATATATATATATATATATATATATATATATAGTCAGAGTTTTAAAAGCCACATTTGGAAATATAAAATATATTTAACATCAATAAATACTTTTCATTACCGTATTTCCTCGATTCTAGGACGCACTTTTTTTCCTATTTTTACATGGCTGAAATAGCTCTGCGTTTTAGAATCGATGTATTTTAAAAAAAATCCGCTAGGGGGCACAATTGCAGATGCCGGCAAGGATATTGACAGTGTGCATGAACAGCACATGGCTGTGATCACCCCCCTTTCCTCCCCTCACCTTCCCATGAGGTGTAGAGGGATCGGAGATGTCTGTCAGGGCACATCAACATTGCCCAGAAGCCCCACCCTTCCCGAATCCCCGTGTGAAATGCAGGAGGTGCAGAGGTAGCTGTGTCTCTCTGGATGTGTTTGTGTGTCTCTCTCTGTGTGTCTCTGTATGTGTTTGTCACTCTCTGTGTGTGTATCTCTCTCTCTCTATCTCTTTCTCTCTCTCTCTCTCTCTCTGTGTGTGTGTGTGTGTGTTTGTCTCTGTATGTGTCTGTGTGTCTCTCTCTGTCTGTGTGTCTCTGTATGTACAGTACCGACACACTTTATCCGAGTGTGGTCGGTACCGCAAGCCGGGAAATCTCCCGGCTTGCTAGTGGCCGCCCCTCGGCGTGCCGCGCGTCATAGACGCGCGGTCACGCGTCATCGGGAGCGTGCGCCCCCTGCACGCGCGTCCAGGGGCTCCCCGAGGGAGCCCTGGTGTCCCGCGATCGCGGGACAGCGGCAGGGGGTTCCGGGGGACCCGGCGGACCCGGCAGCGGTAGGGAGAGCGCCCCGATCGGAGGGCGCTCTTCCGCTGCTTCGGCGCGCGCCCGTCACTCTCGGGCGCGCGCCAGGCTACTGCTGCGGCAGAGAACGGGCAAATGCTCGAATAAACTCTGCCGCAGCAGTATTTGCGTATTTGTGTCTCTATCTCTCTCTCTGTGTGTTTGTCTCTGTATGTGTGTGTCTCTCTCTCGGCCTTTTGGCTAAGATCAAGTGTAGTGTCTGTCCTGTGAAGGACAGATTTTCCAGACTACACTTGGTCCTCTGGTCATGGCCTGAGAATGCGGATGCAAAGTAGCCCGGGCCTATTTTCTCTGCACCCCAGGAGTGGTTAACCTGGGGCAGTACCACTTGCTGCACCTTCGGGTTGTGGAGGTTGAGGATTTGCAACCTCCACTTCAAGAGCACTTGACACGAGCACTGATTATTCGCACCCCTATTCTTCCCGCACTTGGCCCCCCTTATTGCCTTCCGCTGAGGGGACAAGCCAATATTTTTGTCACCGCCTGGCCTTGCACGGGGCCGGGCGTGCACTCGTGCACACCTTTTTGTGTCGTCTGTCAGAGCACTTCCTGCACTGCATCACACAGCGCACAGGAGCACTTGCACTATGGATTTTTGATGTTTCGTTGGTGTTGGGTTATCGTCACCCCTTTCTTCGGAGAGTAAAGACTGAGTGCTGGCTAGTGATCGCCATCCCTTCGGGGGAAGATTGCGGTGGGTTAGTAGGCGTCAGCCGAACACCCTAAAGACTTGGACTCTCCTGCGGCGCCTGCTGCTCTAGGAGGGAACGAGATGGACGTCGGAGTCTCCGGACGAAGACATCGCTGTAACAACAGGACTCTTGGCTTCGGCTGAAGAGGACTGTCACTGGCATGGACTGGCCTACTCTCCGGAGCGGACTTAGTCACAAGTTTTGCGCACCTGGTCTCACTTGACCATGAGCACGGATTCAGAGGTGGATCACTTTTTTTCACCGCCCGGGCTACAAAAAAAAAATAAAAAAAATGTGTGTGTCGCTCTCTGTCTGTGTGTGTCGCTCTCTGTCTGTGTGTGTCATTCTCTGTCTGTGTGTGTCTCTCTCTCTCTCTGTCTGTGTGTCTCTGTATGTGTTTGTGTGTGTTTGTGTCTCTCTCTGTGTCTGCGTGTGTCTCTGTATGTGTTTGTGTGTGTCACTCTGTGTTTGTGTGTGTCACTCTGTGTTTGTGTGTGTGTGTGTGTGTGTCTCTCTCTGCTAGCAAAAGCAAGATAGGAGATTGTTAGAACATGTTCTTTTTACTTTAAGGAAAGCAATGAGTTCAAGAATATAAAGGTACAGTACTTGGTAACATCATAATAAGGGCCACTAAATGTAAATGGCTAGTGTGTTTATTTATCCAGGACACCTTCCTACCCATCCTGTTCTTACTGCTCTCTCATGCTTCACTCTCTCACTGCTTTGAAATCTTATGCTGGCTGCTCTGACAGCAAAAGGTTAAGAAAAATCCCCCCCACACTGCCCATGCCATATCTATCTCTCTCTGGTCTGTGCGTGCCCTCCCATCCTCTCCCATTCTCTCCCATACCTTCCCTCCCATTCCCTCCCATTCTGTCCCCCCTTTTCCTCCATTTTCTCTCTCCCCCCATTTTGCCTGTCGCTCCCCATTCTGTGTCTGACTCTCTTTTTTTTTATTAAATCAAGGGTGCGTCTTAGAATCGATGGCGTCTTACAATCAAGGAAATAGGGTATTTTGTTTCTGCAGTACCGTATATACTGGAACTTTGAACATGGTTACTGTTAGTAGCCTATAATAGGCATATTCAGGTCCTTGTAGAAGTTGCAGAGACACAAAGGCATAGGCTTGAATTCAGTTACCAAGGCCTGTAACTTTGGAAGCAAGGGGCCCCGGACCTGAAATTAATCTTATAAGCTCTGTAGATGACCTGCTTCAATAATGTGTTATTACAATAAAATAAGAGCCATGCGATCGCCTATTAGAGGCATGCAGAGAGAGTGACTGATTTAGTCTCACTCAGTGCATGATTCTTACAAACTCATGCAGCCTGGTAGGATTCATAGTGTGAGTCCCATTCAGATGATGGGGCCCCGCTGTGTTAATCCTGATGCGCCATTACCGACTGCTTTGCGGTGTGCCGCGAACTGTCAAGGCATTGCCCATGGTTGAAAAGCCCATGCTTGCACGTAAGCGACCGACCATAGTGATACATCAGTATATGTGCTTAAGCAGCCGATTGGGACATTTTCGGTCAAAATTCTCTATTGTAGTCAATGGGGAATTTCGGACAAAAATGGTCTAAGTCACTTCGGCACATACAGATGTAGCAAAACCTACTATTTCCATGACCGCACTAAACCAAGTGCAATTCCCTGGAATATCTTTGCATGTTGCAGCCTCATGACTCGCAAATGCCAAATAGAATTTTGCGACTGCTGTAGTACTTTGCTGTACTAACTACAGTGGCGGCCGCCTTTAACCTCCTGCGGCCGCCACCGTGTGCTTTTTAAAAACGCGTGCAGGTGCGGCGTTTTTATGCTGTTTTCCAGTGCCGCGGGCGCTTTCAATGATAAGCACCATTAGCGCTTGTCTGGAGATGCGGCCGACACCCGGAGGACCCTGGCTCAAATTGAAAACATGCCCGCATTTTTACGGGCAAGCTGGAGGATTAAAGGGGCCGCGACAGTATAGTTGGTGCTAGTGTGTTTTTAACCTAAATTCAATATAACACCCCTTATTCCCATACACCTTCAGTGCAAAAAAAACAAAAACTTATGAACAGATAAATAAAACGTATTTATAAATTATGATTTATTAATTATGTTTATGAGTTTTTATTACAGTAAATTAGAGAGAGAAAAAAAAGACTGAAAAAATAAACAAACTTCTTATAATAATAAATCTACGTAAGTACCAGCACTCACTGTCTAGTAGCTAAATGATGAAAACAGTTGTAATGCAGAATAAACATTTAATAATAAAACGAACCAGAAATAAATCAAATGTGTTTTCAGAAACCAGTATCATAAATGGGCATGTTACAAAGTGAGGGGTGAGGGGGGGGAAAAGGAAAAGGGGAAAAACATGATACACAAGGAATATACACAAAAAACGGAGAACGGAAAATATGCTAGGGGGGGGCGACGTTTCGAGGGACTACCTCTTCATCTGGCCCATTCCCCCTGGTCCAAAAGGACCCAGAGGTACTTCCCTAAGCCTCCCTTCCCCTATAACTGGTCAAATCAGACACCCCTGAAAATAGATAGCAAACATACAGTGTAGGCTAAATACAGCTAAACAGCTAATAGCAGGGCAGCAAGAATCCACTCAAGTCAATGCCAGTAGTTCAAGTACCACAAGAAACTGTGGGCAATGGTACAGTAAAGTAGCATGCTTTCCGTTCTCCGTTTTTTGTGTATATTCCTTGTGTTTCATGTTTTTTCCCCTTTTCCTTTCCCCTCCCCCCCTCCTCACTTTGTGACATGCCCATTTATGATACTGGTTTCTGCAAACACATTTGATTGATTTATTTCTGGTTCGTTTTATTATTAAATGTTTATTCTGCATTACAACTGTTTTCATCATTTAGCTATTAGACAGTGAGTGCTGGTACTTACGTAGATTTGTTAGTACTATACAGAGGAATAAGGGTCCCCTTTTGTTCCGTGCACCCTGCAATTGCATACATTTAACACTATCAGAGTGCTGTCTATCGTCCCCTTTTATTCTTATAATAATACTTCCCCTCTAACATCTTATTGCGACTGTTTTTTGTACAGTTTCACTTGTAAGATAATCGAGAAGAAATACTGTAAATGCATTAATTGAAATGTGCTGCTGTGTCAGTATACTAATGTACATGCACGCTCTATGTAAATTCTATGGCGCGCACACACGTTTCATTGAATTTATACGCATGCATGGTACAGATATATGCAAACTTAATTGGATTCATACCTGTACATTACCTTAATTATCCAATAGTGATGTTCTGTCCTGCTGGAAGGGGTTTCTACATGAACAAGGTGTTGAAGTTGATCAACCTTAAGAATATACAAAACATGCATGAAAACAATGGCAAAACAATTGCAAACCCCCCAATTTAATTGAGAAAAACTTTACTTTTTTTGTTTTTGCTTTAGTCACGGATTATTCCAGCCCACAGTCCTCATATGTTGCAGAAGTTCATTAATGGAGTCTTTCACTGTCTTGAAATCTGCAGTAGTGTATTTATACTGCTTCCCAAGTTGATCTAGAATAGCTCTCCTCGCCATGAACTTGGATATAGGTTTGTTTATGTCTCTGTGGTTCAGGTGCTATAGGTGCACTTAACCAAACTAGCAGAGGTAACTGCTCTGGGATGGCATTTTCTTCATGGTCTGTGTCAGCAGCATGGAGGAGGGGGGTGGGGACGACGACATAGGCATAATGTCATTGTCAATGAATGAGCTGGATGGTATGCATGCGATTACCACCATGTCGGTATTGGTATTGGTAGGAGGCACATGGGTGGGGGGGGGGGGGAGAAGAGTCTTCCTTTAGTTGTTGTGGTCTCTCTCTCTTTGTGCAAGTGTTTTGATGGGGTGAAGGATACCCTGCACCTTGTTAGGGTCCTTAGAGATGTCCCTGGTACAGCACTAAGCATGTTCTTGCATCCTGTGAAGAAAAGGATGAAGAAAAGCGATGTGCAGTGTTTTGTTAAATGAGGGTATTGTCCTTCAAAGTATCTTAAAGGCCATAACACAAGGAGATAACTCCGCAGTGTTTGGTGATAATGATGGTAAAGGTCATGAAAATAACTTCAAGGTAGCCAAGAATTGGCAAAGGCAATGATGCAAATACTGTATGCCAGTATTGACCTTAAAAGTGTCCGAAAGGCAGTACAACCAGGAGATAAGCCTGTAGTGTTTGTTGATAATTAGGGCAATTGTTTCGAAAATAACTGTAGGGTAGACAAGGACTGGTAAAGGCAATGATGCAAATACTGTATGCCAGTATTGCCCTTCAAAGGGGAAATAAATAAAGACACCTTGATAAAGGGCGCATGGCCCGAAACGCGTAGGTGTGCGTTCTCTGGGTGCTCCAGGGGTCATGTTTGATCCTTTTAGTCATTAAACAAGTTCTTTTTGCTACCATTAGCCTCCTCCGTTTTTTGCTGGCAGTGCACTGACTTTGTTCATCCATTCAACCAGGAGATAAGCCTGTAGTGTTTGTTGATAATTAGGTTAATTGTTACAAAATAACTGTAGGGTAGACAAGGACTGGTAAAGGCAATGATGCAAATACTGTATGCCAGTATTGCCCTTAAAAGTATTGGAAAGGCAGTACAGTACATCCGGGTTCTAGCACTTTCCAGTACTTTCTCATGCAGCTTTAAAAAATAAACAAAAACTAAATATAATCCTAGTATTTACTTTATTTTTCACATCAGACATGATGTGACGTCAGTCACCGCATTCTGTAAAGTAGGACTGGGATAATGTTTGATTTATTTGTATTTGATGTTTTTAATTTACTTGGATCAAACATTTCCAGTTCAACCAGAGAAATGGGAAACTTTGGATGTGGGAGAGGCAGATGTCTTACTTGTAGACATTTGTTAAAAACAAATAAATTTACATCATATTCAAATGGCACCTCACATGAAATAACAGATTATATTAACTGTCTCAGTGAGTATGTTATATATCTGATATCATGTGAGTGCGGCTTACAATATGTAGGCCGCACATCAAAGGCTCTAAGTACACGATTCTTAGAGCACCGAAGAAATGTTATTCATGGATGCCAGACACATAGCCTCTCCCGCCACTATTGTACTATACATCAAAAAGATCCAAAATCCCTATGGGTTATGGGCATTGAGTACATTCCCCCCTCATGTATGGGAGGAGACCGTTTTAAAAGACTATGTATGAGGGAGACATATTGGATGTATATTTTGGATACCAGCTACCCTAAGGGACACAATGACCATATTGACATAAGTACCATAGTGTGACCACCCGATTTAGGGTGATTCTTCGGAGGTCTGGGTTGAATGCTTTTTTGCATTCCCTCCAAACTATGGTCATGTGTCAGGTCTTTAATGACATTACATCATATATATATATATATATGGATTACATCACTACACATATTCAAATATTGTTCTAATTATGGGACTATATATATATATATATATATATATATATATATATATATATATATATATATATATATATATATAATAGGTGATACTGGTGGTGGATCTATATGGTGTTATCACCTCTCTTGCGGATGTATCTGTTTTTGATTCACGGATGGTCTCTATTGAACTATTCTAATTTAAATTCATTGTAATATTCATACATTGTATAAATTATATATACTAATAAATAATCACTTCTCATACACAACATATATTTTGCACTACACATACATTTTACACTACATATAGGTTTCACAGCATCACAGTTTATTGCTCAGTTCTACATATAGTTTGCATTATTTATACATTTAAAGACACATATTTGCATCACATTAACGATTCATGTTGAGATTTCTCCTGTTCATGCTTTAAATTCATCTACTGCTACTCCTCTGACTTCAATTGGAATCTACATGCCTGACATTCACACAATGTGTGACATCAGGTATGTTTATCATTAAGCGATGGGTGGGACATCATTCTATTAACTACTGCTATGCTATACAGTATATAATATGTATGATGTAGATTCCATTTTATTTATAAGTAAAAAGAATAATCTTTTCCAGATTCTGAAAATTTATGGGTCAAATTTGTTTTGCATTTTTCATTTTATCTTTTCAATTTTTATTTATTCTTTTCCTTACATTTTATTTGTTTTTAAAACATTATCAATATTACCCTTACCTCAAACTGTAATTAACAACAACAATGGTTGCATCTATTAGATTGATTGAATCACTTATTACCTTCAGTTCTTCACTTTAATCTTTAATTTTATTTAATGTATTAGCTATTTATGTCCTGATTTGGATTCATTCTCAGAATGATTCAGTGTGGTCCTCATAATTTCTATATTACGATTGGCATTGAACTATGTTTTAATGTTGTAAATTGTTTAATTATATAATTTATTAATTGATTGAATTATGCAAATTATCTCCCTATAAATACTGTGGAGGGGCATCCAATGGGTTATCCCTGATGAAGTCATCATAGATGACGAAATGCGTAGGGCGTGGCTAGATTGAGGCTGTCACATGCTCACGAACTCTGCAATTGCTGTGTGTGAGAAGCTGCAGGCTGTGTGAGAGACGCTGGATCCTATTCCCCCGGTGTATCATTGGCCAGCACTGAAGATTCAGAGTTGCTGGTTCCCGGAGGGACTTCCTGTGCTGGGCGCCAAGCTAGAGGGACGGCACTTCCGGTTATCCAACTACACGGAGGACAGACAAGAGAGGACGCCATTGCTGATATCGGATGGCAGTACTGGCACATGAGAGCCTATCTCATACCTGATTTTACACTTTGTACCTTTGTGAGTGGGCATTTGACTGATTTTAATGTTCTATAAACATTTTGTTATACGTTAATGCACTAGGTGTGCGCCTGTTTCTTTTCTTTTTTCATACACTGGCGACACACTTTATTCGAGCTCGGCTAGTCCCACGAATTCGGGTATACCCGGGTGTATTGAGGTTTGTGACTGTTTTCTGCCCGAGTGCATTGGGTTATTTTCCAGGCAGGGATTGAAGCATTTTATTCCCGCTGGCTGCAATACTGCACAGTATATATATATATATATATACTGCATTACAATTCATGAATTTATGCCATCTGGTAGACACGCGAAGCATTGCAGCCTATTAAATCCTAATCATTATCATTTAACAGATCAGCCGCCCGTCAGCCAGGCATGAACCCAGGCTGGGAAGGCAAACGCAGCGGGGCTTGTCAGAGGTGAGGAGCGGCGCATTCCAGGTATCTGCCAGGTACATACTGGGTATTTGCTCGAATAAAGTGTGTCGGTGCAGTAGGTATCCTCAGGGAGTAGTGAACCCTTTTGAAACGTGCTGCCATATACCTGGATGTTATTTTTTGGAACAGGACTTTGTGTTTTCAGAGGTTATTTGTAAAGGTTTTTCATTTAAGCTTTTTATATTTTTTATAACGTTTTGATATGCTTATATGATTTTTTATATGTTTTTTACTCATATTGTAATATTAAAGCATTAGGTTAGTGTTATACATCATATATAGCATTTTTTATATATCACATACACTGGCGACCAACTTTATTCTTACTTGGCTAGCTCCGCGAATTTCTGAAGATCCTGGTGATGTGCGGTTTTGTGTCGTTTTCTCCCGGGGTATATAGCGTTATTTTCGCGGCTGTGATTTAAGCATTTTATTCCCGCTGGCTGCAAAACTGCAATGCCGTGTAAAAACGCATGGGGGTGTTTTCGAGCTGTTGTCTCTGAAGTCTAATACCTTTGCGGTTCAACCTGCAGTACACAGACTGTGCGTGCGCGCGCAGTAATAGTAAAATTGCATATTTAATTTATTTTAAAGTACAGTACTGTACATGCTCGGACCCTGTTGGGGTGAAGTGAGGGGGTTCCTAACATCTGGGGGAAAATGAATTTTAATTCTATGGTGAGTACTGTCTTGTTGCCGTATTATTTTGCTGGGGCTGGCTGGGTACTTCTTTAGGGGGCTGACCATTACTGTACTGTACTGTACATTAAAACTTTTCTTTTTTTTTTCCTCAGAAAAGAAAACAGCTAATGGGGGGATTTCGATGGATAATATTGTACTGTATTGATGTTTTCCGGCCGTACAGTATACTGTGTAATAAACCCTGAATAAATAAAACTATGCATTTATTCTACATATTCAGTATCGTTTCATTATTTGTCTTCCACAGTATACTGTACAGTGGTATACAGTGCCTAACATCTATGGGCAAAAAGAATTTTATTTCTAGGTGCCCTAGAACAGAAGTTCCCACGCCAATTGCCCGTGAACTTGACCGCGGCCCAAAGTACAGTAGCGACATACTTTATTAAAGTAAATGCCGGCGGCATGCCGGGATCTACCCCAGCTGCCGCCAGTCAGAAACGCGCGCCGCTGCGTTTCCCCCACGCACCCCCCCTCCACATCACGCGCAATTATCCCCCCAAAGACACCCCGAACCCGGCTTCTACTCTGCCCCTCTGCTTCCCCGCACCCCCGCTTACCTAGATTTGAACTCCAGGGGTGTCGGGGAAGCCTGGGGAAGCCGGGGAAGACGGGGAAGCCGGGCGCGCTTGTGACCGTGACGTCACAGTGCGCCGCCACGCGCCGCGGCTACCCGCTTCCCAGCCTCATACAGCCAGCGGCATTTGCTCGAATAAGAGCTGCCGCTGCTGTAGTTCCCACGCCAATTGCACGAATATAATGTAAAATAACCCGTTCTGTGGGTCTGAGCGGGTTGAAATTTACCTGGTCCTCATGCGGGGGGACCCTTGCCATAGTGGCAAAATATCAGCCTTCCAAGACCCCCGGAACCGGAGATACCAAAAACAGTTTAAAAGCACAGTTTAAAAGCACAGGTTTCTGCTCATTCTGACTTAGCCGGTTCAAAGCTTTCTCCGCCATTGCGCTCAATGGTAGGAGCCTCCTCGCCGGCGTGACCCTTTCTCACCGCCATTACTGCTGGGACCCTGTTGGGGTCAAGTGAGGGGGTTCCTAACATCTAGGGGCCAAATAAATTTTATTTCTAGGTGCCCTAAAACAAAAGTTCCCACGCCAATTGACCTAGTTCCCACGCCAATTGCCGTAGTTCCTACGCCAATTGCGCGACCAGCCAGTAAAAAAACAGTGCAGCAAGCCGCTACAGTACATTTGTTACACTGGCAAAGGAGCAAATGGAAACAATGTGAGGCAATTCAACATGGTCTTTTATTGGTGGAGTCAGTACAAAAACATTTATTTACAATATTGAAACATTTAAAGTGCACAGCAATTCAAAACATCAACACACAATAATACATTCTGCAGCCTTTATTACATTCTTCTGCCACAAAACATTTTTGGTGCATGGGGCACAGGGAGTTAAAGTGACTTGCTTTTTATGTACTATATTTGGGGGTTGTCTTTGGGGGTTTATTCATCCAATTATTATGATTAACTGCCTTTTGAAATGACACTGCTGTTAACTATGTCAGCCACACACCTCCAGAGTTTTTAATCCCTCCCTAGCCAAGCGTCAATCGGCTGAGTCACCCTAGCTAGCCTACAGTACCATCCCCCTCTCTCCACTGGGTCGTTGATCTGCTGCATACTGTATTGGCATTGTGTTCTTAATCCGCCCATAGCCGAGCTACAAACACAGTACGCCTGCGTCTAATCACACCATCCCCCTCCCCCAACCCTTAGAGGCCTGTTGTTTGAACGGTACTGTAATGCTTTGAAAAGTCCCCTCTCGAATTTGAAATGTAAATCTGATGTGCAAAGCACTGTGAGAATTGAGAGTACACTGAGACAGTATTTCATCAGGGTGTGAAAATATTTGTCAGTCACTACTGTATGGTTTACAGTCACATGTTTTTAATACAATACAGTACATTCTTTAATATCTTTAAAATAAAAATATATAAATCCTGTATAAAGTACTGCACCGACACACTTTATTCGAGCAAATACCCGGTATGTACCTGGCAGATACCTGGAATGCGCCGCTCCTCACCTCTGACAAGCCCCGTTGCATTTGCCTTCCCAGCCTGGGTTCATGCCTGGCTGATGGGCGGCTGATTTGTTAAATGATAATGATTAGGATTTAATAGGCTGCAAAGCTTCGCGTGTCTACCAGATGGCATAAATTCATGAATTGTAATGCAGTATATATATATATACTGTGCAGTATTGCAGCCAGCTGGAATAAAATGCTTCAATCCCTGCCTGGAAAATAACTCAATGCACTCGGGCAGAAAACAGTCACAAACCTCAATACACCCGGGTATACCCGAATTCGTGGGACTAGCCGTGCTCGAATAAAGTGTGTCGCCAGTGTATACTGTAAGTACATACTGTATAATGTAAAATAACCCGTTCTGTGGGTCTGAGCGGGTTGAAATTTACCTGGTCCCCATGCGGGAGGACCCTTGCCATAGTGGCAAAATATCAGCCTTCCAAGACCCCCAGAACCGGAGATACCAAAAGACAGTTTAAAAGCACATTAGCAAAGTGGCTTTTTTTCTGCCATGCAAGTCAATGGCAGAAACCTGAACTTTAACATCACCCTGACTCCGTTCTGTTGCCACGAGAGGGTCGCAATTTGCCATGCAATCCTGCCGCAACTAGGACTACATGGTGCCCGAATCTGAGCCCTCTAGCTCGAACCGAACCGGAGTTGTGGGTTCCAGGTTTCTGCTCATTCTGACTTAGCCGGTTCAAAGCTTTCTCCGCCATTGCGCTCAATGGTAGGAGCCTCCTCGCCGGCGTGACCCTTTCTCACCGCCATTACTGCTGGGACCCTGTTGGGGTCAAGTGAGGGGGTTCCTAACATCTAGGGGCCAAATAAATTTTATTTCTAGGTGCCCTAAAACAAAAGTTCCTACGCCAATTGACCTAGTTCCCACGCCAATTGCCGTAGTTCCTACGCCAATTGCGCGACCAGCCAGTAAAAAAACAGTGCAGCAAGCCGCTACAGTACATTTGTTACACTGGCAAAGGAGCAAATGGAAACAATGTGAGGCAATTCAACATGGTCTTTTATTGGTGGAGTCAGTACAAAAACATTTATTTACAATATTGAAACATTTAAAGTGCACAGCAATTCAAAACATCAACACACAATAATACATTCTGCAGCCTTTATTACATTCTTCTGCCACAAAACATTTTTGGTGCATGGGGCACAGGGAGTTAAAGTGACTTGCTTTTTATGTACTATATTTGGGGGTTGTCTTTGGGGGTTTATTCATCCAATTATTATGATTAACTGCCTTTTGAAATGACACTGCTGTTAACTATGTCAGCCACACACCTCCAGAGTTTTTAATCCCTCCCTAGCCAAGTGTCAATCGGCTGAGTCACCCTAGCTAGCCTACAGTACCATCCCCCTCTCTCCACTGGGTCGTTGATCTGCTGCATACTGTATTGGCATTGTGTTCTTAATCCGCCCATAGCCGAGCTACAAACACAGTACGCCTGCGTCTAATCACACCATCCCCCTCCCCCAACCCTTAGAGGCCTGTTGTTTGAACGGTACTGTAATGCTTTGAAAAGTCCCCTCTCGAATTTGAAATGTAAATCTGATGTGCAAAGCACTGTGAGAATTGAGAGTACACTGAGACAGTATTTCATCAGGGTGTGAAAATATTTGTCAGTCACTACTGTATGGTTTACAGTCACATGTTTTTAATACAATACAGTACATTCTTTAATATCTTTAAAATAAAAATATATAAATCCTGGTATAAATCCTGGTAAAATATTTTATAAATAAATAAATAAAATAATTAATTGGTGTACTGTAGGGGTGGCTGTAAATGATTATGATTCGCAGGAAAGTGAATAAATATTAATTTTATTTTAAAAATAATCAGGAATAAATAATACATACAGTTATGCAGTCTTTATTACTGTAAGTTGTTTTGGCAGCTTGAAATTGGATAACCATTTGGAAAACCTTTGTGAAACATGGGGAAACATGAGTAATGCACATTTATAAGAATATTAGTTAATACTACAGTATATACAGTACAGTACTGTAATGTACTGTATAATATACTGTACTGTATATACTGTATAGTAAAATTAATTTTTCTTTAGTCTTTATCTTTTCCTCATTCTGTCTGCAGTACAGTAGTTCATTGAGAGAGGAGAGGTTTTGTGTACATCATTGCTGCTGTTTATATACTGTACATTTGACTGTACAATCAGATTTGACTGGACAACACGCCCCCATCCCCCTAGGCCATCGTTTTTCCTGGAACGACAAGAAAACCAAAAATGTGTGCAGTTACTGTACTGTATTATGGCAGAACTACTGTAGGTGGCTGGTGCAGCTTTGTCTGGAAAGAAAAAAAATGGGGCAGTTACTGTAGTAGGCAGTTACTGTAGTACTGTCAAACTAGTGTACTGTATACTGTACTGGAACTACTGTATACTCTGACTACTGTTAAATTCTATGTACTATAACCTGATGGCTGGTGCTGCTCTCTCTGTAAAGAAAAAACTAACTACTGTACAGTATACAGTACTAGTACTCTTACTATCTGGAAAGAAAAAATCTTTGACATACTTACCTGTAACATACTGTACTTACAATACTACAGCACAGTACTACTTTCCTGATGCTTGCCCATTACGCTCGATGACAATGGGCAACACAGTGGAAATATGGTCTATATTTTTATTGCAGCGTTCCACGGTGAGTACATCGTTCCAAAAACTCAGTATGCCTTTCAACAACTCGTCCTTTTTGGAGGGTTTCACCACTTTCTGGATATGGTCCTTCAGCTGATGCCAGACCATTTCGATCGGATTGAAGTCAGGCGACCTGTCATTGGAAAGAAAGGACAATTGGTTTAAGAGCTAAAAACAGTGGGGAACAAAAATGGGACAAGGTCTACTGCTTTTACTCCGCTGGCGTCTTCACCCAGTTGATGCCGCGCTCAAGGATATGTGCCGTTGACGCAGTGTGCTTGGGATCGTTGTCCTGGTAGAAGCGGTGACCATTGGTGAAGTCGCGTGTGATGTATTGCACTATCTCGGGCACAATGTTGTCTTGGAAGTAAGCTTTATTAATGATTCCTATAGCAAGAAAAGAAAGGTGCTCAAAAAACTGCACAATAGTACAGTACAGTGCATACGGTAAGGCAACACTAGTCAAGTACAGTGCATTAGGCGACATTATATTTGATACATTTTACCTTCAAAGATGACAATGCATCCCGGTCCACGCCTAGAGATGGCACCCCACACATGCAGCTTCACAGGGTGTTTTGGCCGCGGCTTCAAAGATAAGCGGCCTTTTTTGTGGAACGCAAATCGTGCAAATCTCTCCAGCGACACAGTAGACTCATCAGTGAAGATGCAATCCTAGAAAGTCTCCCCGCTGTCGATCCATGCCTGGGCCTGGAGCACTCTCTTGATTTTATTTGCGTCCCGTATCATGGGGTACGCTCTGTAATGACAAGAAATAAAAAAAATTGCGGCACAGTGCAGTACAGTTTGCGAAACAACACTTTTACCTCCTGTACTGTCCAGTACTAACCTCACACGTCCATATTTCCATCCAATGCTGCGTCTCATCTTCTTTATGCTGCTCTCGGATACAGTCATATTGTGCTTTTCCTGCAGAGTGTATTTGACCCTTAATGCACTCCTCTCATCATTCTCCTCACTTATTTTGTCCACCAGAAGAGTTGTCTCCCTACAATGTAAAGAAATTATATTGTTTTATTAATATGCAGCAATATAAAATGTATATAAATGTAATGTTGTAATATACAGCACATTAAATATAAATAGACAAAATATATACAGTACTGTATACTGTTGTACTATAAATATAAATATACCAAATAAATATACTGTTGTAATATAAATATAAATATACTGTACATCCTATTCAGTATATACCGTTGTAAGATTAATTGAAATATACAAAAAATGTATACTGCTGAACTATAAATATAAATAGACAAAATATATATACTGTTGTACTATAAATATAAATATACCAAATAAATATACTGTTTTAATATAAATATAAATATACAGTACATCCTATTCAGTATATACCGTTGTAAGATTAATTGAAATATACAAAAAATGTATACTGCTGTACTATAAATATAAATAGACAAACTACTGTACAGTATGTTGTAATATAAATCAACAGAAATAACAACAGTATTACAGTAGATACAGAACTGTACTGTAGATGTACAGTACAGTTTTCTATATTTTTTTTTTGTTAAGTTTTATAAATATATTTACGCGTTTGTTACCCTTGGTGTCTTTTTCCGGTCTCTGTTTTTTCCTTGTGCATGATAGATCACCAGCGTTGGATAGCAGCAATTCGGTGTCCGCTCCTGTACATCTCCTTAATTCGCATGCTGAGATCCTTTGAAATCTTTTTAACAGGCATTGCTGCGAGTAGAAAGAAATACAAACACAAGAATGTATATTCGATGTTAAGTCAATGTGTATTCTATGTGCAGTCAATCCACAAAATGGATGGTGTATTTATACGGTAATGACTCACACGCCCACTTTCAACACCTGTACCTGGCCGCCATGCATAAAAGGTCACACACTTTGCATAGGCCACCACTCCATGATCTTTATCTGAACTTGCCCTTGTCCAGATACTGTACTGCATTGTGCCACCTGCTTCCATGGAGCATCCCCGGTTCTATGGACCCAAGAACCCACTCACCTCTGCCGTGCCTGTCATGCTGAAAAAGCGAAAGGCAGGAGCCGTTTCCACGCCAAGGGTAAAGCGACAGGCTAAGGCCAATAAATAATAAAGAAAACCTTCTGCTGACCCCAAAGGCTAAGGGTTTTCTTAGACGTAAGCCTCATTATGTGAAGAAGATATACGGTAATATGCTCTCTACGCAAAACGAATGGCAGCAAACCCATCGGACCCGCAGACCACTTCCCATATGCTTCGACGACTCTGCTTTAGCTGTCCCGGAAATCTTCATCCCGCCTTCTCCACCCCCATCTTTTCCGGTTCCATCTGACGATGCTGTCCACTGGTCACTTTCTCCTTTGCGCTTAGATGACTCTGCTTCTCGCCCGGAAATCCAAAGGTCACCTTCTCCATCCCTCTTCGACGACGCTGCTACTTCTCCTCTACCGGGTATCCACAGGTCACCTCCTCCACTCTCCATCGATGCCGCTTCTCTCCATGGAACCCCCATCTCATCCTCTGTTGCACCCATCCCCCCAGATGTCCAGACGTCATGCACAAGAAGCAGCTCGTTGGACTGGATGCTGAATGGGATAAGTTTGGATCTCCCCGGGAATTCTATTGTGCTGGCAAAGATAGATCTGCTTCTGGAGACCATGTTAAATGTGGAGCAACGGGTGCTACAAATGGAGCAAGGGATGGATCAACGGATGCTACAAATGGAGCAACGGATGGATCAACGGATGGAGAAGATAGAGGCTGACATTGCGGGCATAGATTATTTGCTCGGTGCTAATGACCCTGTTTTCCCGCCCCCGGAGCAAGGGGGTGACATGGATGTGACCCCCTTCGACCCCCTTCCATCACCAAGCGCCCCCCCTCCACACAAGATGTAGTGTACATGTATGCCGTTGAGGAGGACATGACAACCCCGTCAAGACCACGCCAGGAGACAACACGGCGACCACGACCGGAGGAAAGCTTCCTCCCTGACATCCTACCATCGCCCGTCGCCTCAAGCACACCCATTCCCAAAAGACCTACACCCGCTCGCATCGAAACAGTGCCCGACATCACCCTGCGCGATCTGACAGCAGCGCTTAGGGAGAAGTATAGGGTGATGAGTGCTGGTGTACCCCACAAGTATGACTTGATTATTTTTAAGCACCATGTTCCCTACACGTTGTACTGCGAGTGGGTGTTCAAAGTGAACTACGATGGGAATCGCCTAAAAAAGGCCCTTCCTGCCAATTTAAGGAAAAACATTGTGGAAGAATTGCGGCGCTTTAATACAGTTACAGATCCTGTAATGAAAGGCGTTAGAGACTGCATTAATGGCGTTTTGCGCCATGCAAGGAATCGGCCATGGATGGACAATGTGGAGGACTTTCAGTGAGACCATACTGTTGTGCTGAACTGTATTGTACTGTACATGTTTTGCCCTACAGTACCTGCTGACAGTGTTGCGCACCATCCCACTGTACTGTATACAGTACTGGGTTTCTTTAATAAAGGAGATGTTACTTAAAATGTCACTTTAACTTATTTTGCCCCATTCAACAAAAATGTTTTGATTTGTTGATGGTTAGAATTGCTGTGCACTTTATAAATGTTTCAATATTGTAAATAAATGTTTTTATACTGACTCCACCAATAAAAGACCATGTTGAATTGCCTCACATTGTTTCCGGCTGCTCCTTTGCCAGTGTAACAAATGTACTGTAGCGGCTTGCTGCACTGTTTTTTTACTGGCTGGTCGCGCAATTGGCGTAGGAACTACGGCAATTGGCGTGGGAACTAGGTCAATTGGCGTGGGAACTTTTGTTTTAGGGCACCTAGAAATAAAATTTATTTGGCCCCTAGATGTTAGGAACCCCCTCCCTTGACCCCAACAGGGTCCCAGCAGTAATGGCGGCGAGAAAGGGTCACGCCGGTGAGGAGGGTCCTACCATTGAGCGCAATGGCGGAGAAAGCTTTGAACCGGCTATGTCAGAATGAGCAGAAACCTGGAACCCACAACTTCGGTTCGGTTCGCACTAGAGGGCTCAGATTCGGGCACCATGTAGTCCTAGTTGCGGCAGGATTGCATGGCAAATTGCGACCCTCTCGTGGCAACAGAACGGAGTCAGGGTGATGTTAAAGTTCAGGTTTCTGCCATTGACTTGCATGGCAGAAAAAAAGCCACTTTGCTAATGTGCTTTTAAACTGTCTTTTGGTATCTCCGGTTCCGGGGGTCTTGGAAGGCTGATATTTTGCCACTATGGCAAGGGTCCTCCCGCATGGGGACCAGGTAAATTTCAACCCGCTCAGACCCACAGAACGGGTTATTTTACATTATACAGTATTTACTTACAGTATAATGTATACAGGATTTATATATTTTTATTTTAAAGATATTAAAGAATGTACTGTATTGTATTAAAAACATGTGACTGTAAACCATACAGTAGTGACTGACAAATATTTTCACACCCTGATGAAATACTGTCTCAGTGTACTCTCAATTCTCACAGTGCTTTGCACATCAGATTTACATTTCAAATTCGAGAGGGGACTTTTCAAAGCATTACAGTACCGTTCAAACAACAGGCCTCTAAGGGTTGGGGGAGGGGGATGGTGTGATTAGACGCAGGCGTACTGTGTTTGTAGCTCGGCTATGGGCGGATTAAGAACACAATGCCAATACAGTATGCAGCAGATCAACGACCCAGTGGAGAGAGGGGGATGGTACTGTAGGCTAGCTAGGGTGACTTACGCTTGGCTAGGGAGGGATTACAAACTCTGGAGGTGTGTGGCTGACATAGTTAACAAAAGTGTCATTTCAAAAGGCAGTTAAACATAATAATTGGATGAATAAACCCCCAAAGACAACCCCCAAATATAGTACATAAAAAGCAAGTCACTTTAACTCCCTGTGCCCAATGCACCAAAAATGTTTTGTGGCAGAAGAATGTAATAAAGGCTGCAGAATGTATTATTGTGTGTTGATGTTTTGAATTTCTGTGCACTTTAAATGTTTCAATATTGTAAATAAATGTTTTTGTACTGACTCCACCAATAAAAGACCATGTTGAATTGCCTCACATTGTTTCCATTTGCTCCTTTGCCAGTGTAACAAATGTACTGTAGCGACTTGCTGCACTGTTTTTTTACTGGCTGGTCGCGCAATTGGCTTAGGAACTACGGCAATTGGCGTGGGAACTAGGTCAATTGGCGTAGGAACTTTTATTTTAGGGCACCTAGAAATAAAATTTATTTGGCCCCTAGATGTTAGGAACCCACTCACTTGACCCCAACAGGGTTCCAGCAGTAATGGCGACGAGAAAGGGTCACGCCGGCGAGGAGGGTCCTACCATTGAGCGCAGTGGCGGAGAAAGCTTTGAACCGGCTAAGTCAGAGTGAGCAGAAACCTGGAACCCATAACTCTGGTTCGGTTCGAGCTAGAGGGCTCAGATTTGGGCACCATATAGTCCTAGTTGTGGCAGGATTGCATGGCAAATTGCGACCCTCTCGTGGCAACAGAACGGAGTCAGGGTGATGTTAAAGTTCAGGTTTCTGCCATTGACTTGCATGGCAGAAAAAAAGCCACTTTGCTAATGTGCTTTTAAACTGTCTTTTGGTATCTCCGGTTCCGGGGGTCTTGGAAGGCTGATATTTTGCCACTATGGCAAGGGTCCTCCCGCATGGGGACCAGGTAAATTTCAACCCGCTCAGACCCACAGAACAGGTTATTTTACATTATATTTGTGCAATTGGCGTGGGAACTACTTAGGGCCGCGGTCAAGTTCACGGGCAATTGGCGTGGGAACTTCTATTCTAGGGCACCTAGGAATAAAATTCTTTATTTGCCCATAGATGTTAGGCACTGTATACCACTGTACAGTATACTGTGGAAGACAAATAATGAAACGATACTGAATATGTAGAATAAATGCATAGTTTTATTTAATCAGGGTTTATTATACAGTATACTGTACGGCCAGAAAACATCAGCATACAGTACAATATTATCCATCGAAATCCCCCCATTAGCCGTTTTCTTTTCTGAGAAAAAACAAAAAGAAAAGTTTTAATGTACAGTACAGTACAGTAATGGTCAGCCCCCTAAAGAAGTACTCACCATTGGATTTCCCATTCAGCTTGCGCCGGCGCCGGTCCACTGCAAGTCCAGCTTTCTTCATCATCCACGTCGATAGTTGGCAGCGGGACTAGTCCATCTGTAGTCAGCAGGTGAGGCTGGAAATCGCTTAGGTACATGCAAGCTTCATCAAAACTGCACGCCAAATCCAGCTCAGCCTCAGGCTCAGGCTCAGGGTTGTCACTGACAGTGGGACCGTCATTGAAAGCCGGTGCTGGTGCTGGTGCATTGCTTGGCAGCGACTGTCGCTTCTTATTTGGTTTTGACATGACTCTTTGCCTTTTGCCGCCTCCATGATCATAGATACGGGAAAAACCCGGTGATACACACCAATACCCTCCAACAAATTGGGGCTCAATACGGTGAAAACAGGGGTCACTACATAACCTTTTCCTTACTGCACGCTTCCACGTATGAGGAGTTGGCGAAAATTTGTAAAAGTCATATTTTTCGATAAAATACTGATAAATTTGAGCAACTGTTGCCATCTTATCCTCTGTTGCATTAATCGCGGCCCATATCAAATACGCGTAACTTCTGTCAGGTTTTTGGAAAGCAGGCTGCACTTGAACACTCATGGCGGGTGGGTCTCTGGAGAATAGTGTAACACAAACTGAAACTGGTCTTTGTCTTTCTTTAATATGAAAAGCCTAAATTGATACATTTTGGCAACTCTTCCTTCAGTCTCATGGCCAAGGCCAAGTTACAATGGCACACTGTGGTACAGTATTTTTTTTAAACGAAACACCTGCAAGCCGACACATTACTGATTCGGCGCATTACAAGTCATGAATTTATGCCATCTGGCAGACACGCGAAGCATTGCAGCCTAGTAAATCCTGAACCATTATCAATTAACACATCAACCGTGCGTCAGCCGGGCATTCACCTGGCTGGGAAGGCAAAAGGAGCCCGGCATGCTCCAGGTGAACAACGTGGCATTCCAGGAACATGCCAGGTACATGCCAGTGATTAGTAAGAATAAAAGCTGCCGCAGCAGTATATTTTATACATATATTTTTTACCTTTGGTTAATACTGGTTTTTAGTTTATTTTGCTAATTCTTGCCACCCCACTGGATGCATTTACAGTTGGGCTAATTAAATCACAGTTTTGTTCAGGTTATATTAGAGGCGCTACTTCGTTTTTTCGTTTTGTTTTTGATATATATATATACATTTTTTTTTGATGCTCAGATCACATTGCAGTCTCTTTTGTGCCAATTTAAGGCTGGAAACACTGTATAAAGTTTAACTGCAGGGTTTTTTTTACAGGGATTAAATCATATACCAGGCCCACCGCCCCTTTAAAACCAAAACAACATATAAAAATAAAATGTGGATAAATTGAGGGAATCCTTGATGGAGAAGGATTTAGGAGTGCTTGTAGACAGCAGGCTTAGCAATAGTGCCCAAAGTCCTGAAGTAGCTGCAAAGGCAAACAAGATCTTATCTTGCATCAAACGGGCAATGGATGGAAGGGAAGTAAACATAATGATGCCCCTATACAAAGCATTAGTAAGACCACAACTTTAATATGGAGTACAATTTTGGGCACCAATCCTAAGAAAATACATTATGGAACTAGAGAGAGTGCAGAGAAGAGCCACCAAATTAATAAAGGGGTTGGACAATCTAACTTATGAGGAGAGACTTGCTAAATTAGATTTATTTACATTAGAAAAGAAGCGTCTAAGAGGGGATATGATAACTATATACAAATATATTCAGGGACAATAAAAGGAGCTTTCAAAAGAACTATTCATCCCAAGGCAGTACAAAGGACTCGGGGCATCCCTTAAGGTTGGAGGAAAGGAGATTTCACCAGCAACAAAGGAAAGGGTTCTTTACAGTAAGGGCAGTTAAAATGTGGAATTCATTACCCATGGAGACTGTGATGGCAGATACAATGTATTTGTTCAAACAAAGGTTGGACATCTTTTTAAATAGGAAAGGTATACAGGGATATACCAAATAATTATACATGGGAAGGATGTCCTATATTTTATTTTCTAATTTTTTTGTTATTAAGGTACTTAAATAAATTTTTAGGGTTGATCTTACTTTCTATTGCAATCCTATTTTCATTATCAATTTTTGCTAATTTGATTGCCCTTTTGCAATTTTTGTTACATTCCTTATAATTCTGATACGATGCCTCCGTCCCTTCTGATTTAAAGAATCTAAACACCTTCCTCTTCTTGTCCATTTCCTCCCCTACCTGTTTATTTAGCCACATTGGTTTTGACTTATTTCTTTTAAACTTATTACCCAAGGGTATACTCTGATAAGTGTGCTTTTCTAACAATGTTTTAAAGACTGCCCATTTATCTTCTACATTTTTCCCTGCAAAAACATCATCCCAATGTTTTACTTGTGGATTAGACCTCAGTTTATTACAGTTTGATTTTCTAAAGTTTAAGGTCTTTGTTGAACTCAACTAATCTGTTTTTTGATAATTTATTTCAAATGAGACCATGTTATGATCACTGTTACCCAAATGTTCTTGGATTTGAATATTTGTTATTACTTCTACATTGTTTGATATTACCAAATCCAGTATTGCCCCTCTCTTTGTTGGTTCATCAATAATTTAATATAATTGTCTTTAAGCACCCCCAAAAACCTGTTTCCTTTTGGTGTAATGCTAATCTCATTGCCCCAGTCTATGTCTGGATAATTAAAATCACCCATTATGTAAACATGACCTAGTTTTCATGCCTTCTCCATTTGCAAAAGTATTTGAGCTTCCTCAATCTCACCGATATTTGGTGGTTTATAGCATATCCCTACTAACATTTTCTTTATACTTTTACCTCCACTGCTAATTTCTATCCCCAAGGTCTCTACAGTTTCATCATTCCCTTCATAAACATCTTCCCCTATAATAGGTTTTAAATCCGGTTTAACATATAAACATACTCCACCTCCTCTTCTATTTGCTCGATCCTTCCGGAAAAGGGAATAACCCTCTAAATTAACTGCCCAGTCATGAGTTTCATCCCACCATGTTTCAGTAATGCCTATGATATCATACTGCTCACTTGCAGCTATTAATTCAAGCTCCCCCATTTTATCTGTCAGGCTTCTTGCATTAGCAAGCATGCATTTCAGGGTTTTTTTCAGCCTGTACTATTATCTTATCTGCTCCTTCATTTCTGCACCAACTTGGGTTAGTCTTTAGAAGTTTTCTAGTATTATCTGTATATACTATGAGTGTATCACTGCTTGTCAAACATGCACTTGCCCCCATTCTACCTCCATAATCCCTTGTTTCCTCTTCTATTCTATTTAGTTAGTTATCTGTTTCATTCCCCTCCCACCTTCATCCTAGTTTAAACTCTCCTCCAACCTTTTTAACATTCTTCCCCCTATCACAGAAGATCCCTCTTCATTGAGGTGCAATCCGTCTCTAGAATATAGATGACACCTCTCAGAAAAGGAGTCCCACTGCTCTAAAAAAACAAAGCCCTCCTTCCTACACCACTTTCTTAGCCATGCATTAACCTCCCTAATCTCTGACTGTCTCCCTGCGGTAGCGCATGGCACTGGTAGCATTTCAGAAAATACTACATTGGAGGTCCTTGCCTTAAGCTTTTGGCCTAGATCCCTGAAATAATTTTTTAGGACTTTCCATCTTTCTCTAACATTGTCATTGGTGCCAAGATGTTCCAAGACCACAGGTCAATCCCAGCCCCCCCAACCCCCCAACAATCTGTCTACCCGATCCGCAATGTGCCAAACTGGAGCACCTGGGTGACAACAAACTGTTCGGCTCATGCAATCATGGCAACAGATTGCCATATCTACCTTCCTAATAATGGAGTCCCTTCCCACCACATTCTTTCTTGGTATCTGAGCATCATGAGTCCTCTCTGTGCTGGAGGAACTATTCCCCTGGCTGCTAAAGGAATCAATCTCCCCAGTCTTGCCATTTCTGCCCGGACACTCCCAATATCTTCACTCAATATGGCAAATCTATTGCGATGGGTCAGCTCAGAAATGACCTGCCTCTCCCTATTGCCCCTGCTTCCCCTTCTAACTGTTACCCAGCTACCTACCTGCTCCTCACTAACAGCAACCAAGCTACCTACCTGCTCCTCACTAACAGCCCCACCATCTGCACCACTAGTCGAACAAGGGCCTGCAGTTGCCTCTTCAGATCAGCAATCTCTGACTGTAAAGAGACCACCCACTCACACTTCTCACAGCAGTATGCTCCTTGGAACAGCTGCTCCAATTGCACATACATGTGGCAAGATGTGCATTGAGTGGCATTTTAAACCCTGCTCATTGTAGCAACTATGAAGTTTATAAGTACTAAAAATAAACTGTACTACAATATACTTTACCTTGTTTAACTGCTTCCTTGCTCAAACTGCTTCTGGATCTAACTGCACTTTTCAAACAACCAGCACTTCAAATCAACCACACATATCAGTATATGCAAGCTCATAATTCGGTAGAAACATGTTTAAATAGGGACACCATCAAGGTGTGTCAGGTTAGCAATCAACTAACCACTCCCACTCTGCCTCAGGCAGGAGAAAGGGAGGAAAATTACAGGCTTCAATTCTTACACACTTTAAAAATAAATTGACCCACTGCACACTCCACAAATCAGCCACCCCTGCTAGTATACACTAGTATACAGAGCACTTCCCTTTCCTTCTGGATCTAACTGCACTTCAAACAACCAGCACTTGAAATCAACCGCACAGATCAGTATACGGAAGTTTCCCCAGTGACATTTGATTTGAAGTCCTTTGATCTATTGTTGCCTGTGACAGAGTGAAGTCAGGGACTGCTAGTTTTGCCTGGGAAACATACATCTGAGTCCTTCAACCATCACTCAGAAGGTTAACCCAGGAAGAAGAACTGGGCAATCAGGAAGTAAGCAGACACACCTGACAACCAGAATGAGATATAAGGATGCCATTGCATGTAAGCAGGTGGCTATCTCATTCTACATAGCTATCCTAGACAAGCTGCTATGCAGATAGATTCACAACTCTCGCTCTAAATCACAGTAAGAACTTTTAATATTGTTTCCTGACCATTGTGGTGTATGTTAAAGGCTTGGTAACTGGACACAGCCAGCCAGCCTGACAGATAGGGCTTGGGTTGTTAGTAAGTTCTCCCAATGTGGAGTAGATGTTATTTTGATTTTGTGTGGCCTGAAAGGGACAGTGTGCCCACATGTTTAGTTATGCTGTGGAGAAATAAAACCACTCAACATTTGCTTTAACCTGAAACTATACGTGTGGACTATTGTCTGACCTCGGCCACAGGCCATCCTGCCACATTTCCATATTCACAAGCCTTATAATATAGGCATGTGAAAAAGGCTTTTGGGCTTCTTTCTTGCCATGTTCATTTTGCATCTTTATTAGTTCTTAAAGCACAGTAGCAAGTAGAGAAATAAACCTCAATGTTCGGCGCTACTAGCCCAATAGACAAGCGTGCATCACGCAGATGCATCGGTATTAACCCCATCCATACCGGAGACCGGAACCTTGAACACCAGGCAAAAACTGTAGCTGCAATGAATAATTCCCCTAGGGCAATCACATAGAACGGGGACAAGCTGACCACGGCAATCACGAGGTCCCCCGACGGGAACCAGCGGACCCCCGAAATGCCTGACAAATCCCCTAGTGATGAGCAATAATGCAGCAAACAGTTCAATGAATGGAGTACTCACAAATTCATCCGCAGGTAAATCAAAGACATCTGGTATTCAGCAGCGTGCATCCACAGGTAAGAAAAAAAGTGGGGAACTGGAGGCCAATAAAAATAAAAACTTTTATTGAAACATAACCTAATTAAAAAGAGAAACCTCTAACGCGTTTCTCGCCAGGGGCGCTTTATCAAAGAGTAGTTTCAATGGTCTAAACCAACTTCTTTATAGCTCTCCCCCCTTCAAACAAACCACCCACTTGTGTCCAGGTAAAAAAATCCCCTGGGACACAAACTCTCAGTGAAAATGAAAACACGGAGGAGAAGTGGTGCACCCGGAAGGAGAGAGGAACAAAGACATAATATACATATAAGTATTACTTATTATTGTGTTGATTTTATTGATGCACATATTAAAAAAAACATTTATTTATTTAAAAAGGCAGCTTGGACTGCTGCTTTAATGTATGGCAAATTGCTTCTGATTCCTGAGTAAAACGCTGCTTTTTACGGAACTACAATAGGAACATACTTGAAAACGAGAGGTAACTCTCAATGTATTACTTCCTGGTAAAATATTTTATAAATAAATAAATTTTGCAAGAGGGTTGTACATCTTGATTTAGGGGTTATGAATCAAAGTCTCTGGACTGCAAAACTGAAGTGAAGGTAGTTAAAAAATAACATCACTTTTATCGATGACAACCAAAAACTAGACAACACAATGGAGATTTTTTATTTTATTTAATTATGCATTTTTTACGCAGCTTGGTAGTCAGGAGACTTTGATAAATGACATCTACAATGACACTGTACATCAATGTACTGTATGACTTACAAATTCTAAGCCCTGGGTACAGTGGCGTAGCTAGACATGTGCGGGCCCCCGGGCAAAACATTTTTTCAACGCCCCATTCATATTAATACTGTACTCACTGCAATTTTTTTCTCCCTCCCCATCCTTGTCCATGATCCTCTATCTCATCATCACTCCTCATCATCCCTCATCATCTCTCCCACTCCTCCTAATTATCTCTCCCCCTCCCCATCATAATCATCTCTCCCTCTCCTAATCATCCTCCATCTCTCCCCCTACCCCTCATCCCCCACCCCCTCATCCCCCACCTTCATCATCACCTCATCTCCCATCATCATCATCCCCATCACCCTCATCATCATCATCATCATCACCTCTTCTCCAACACCATCATCATCAGCATCTCTTCTCCCCCACCATCATCATCATCACCTTATCTCCTACACCATCATCATCAAATCTTCTCCCTCACCATCATCATCATCACCTCTTCTTCCCCACCATCATCATCATCACCTCTTCTCCCCCACCACCACCATCATCATCATCACCTCTTCTCCCCCACCACCGTCGTC